>NW_010265334.1:33280-46636 GCF_000690775.1 Eurypyga helias
CCGCCTGTGCCTTAATGCCCCCGCAGCGTTGAGCCTTGTGCGGACGGAAACCGGTCCCACCCGGGGCCGGTCCCTCCTTGGTGCACGGATCCGGGGGGTGATGGGTACTGGGAGGGAATCCTGGAGAGATCCCTGCTCCGAACCAGGGGAGTGTGTCCCATCCGGGTTAGCACTGGTGTGTGTGTGGGGAATACACAGAAAATCAGCGCCTTAAATGAGGTGAGAAACAAACACCTGCACCCTTCTATCCCTCCGAATAGCCGAAATCTCCCCAAATCTGGATTGGTTTGATTTATTTAAAGCCTGTTTTCTTAGAAATGCACAGGGACGGAGGGGAACAAGAGCACAGACCATGCTGGCTTTTCAGCAGTATATAACTACCTCCCAGACGCGGCTCTGCACTGGCTCTGCATTCATGGTCTACTCTTGATGTTGCCTTGGTTGAAGACCTTAAACTCTTCACGTTGGTGGGGCCAGTTCTGAACCCCAACCCGTGAGCCACCAGGTTACGAGTCGCTGGAGGCAGCGTGGGGGGGGGGGAATGGGAAAGATGATGTGATGCTTCTGGCCAAGGGTGCTTGAGAAATTTCTCACCCGTGTTCGGGCTTAGCTCTGTACCCTAAATAGACTATCTAAAGGAAATGAGTGCTTTATCTCGCAGCGTCTGCTCAGCAGAAATTCCTCTTGCTGTAGTCTTTGGGAACAAAAAGCGGCTCAGTCTCTGGATCTCCAGTGCCATGGAAAATTAATTTTGATGGCAGAATTATGAAGCCTCTGGGCCAGAAGCTTATGAGCACAGTGAAATTCTTGCTCTGCTTTGACTTCCCTCTATGGGGTACAGTGTGCAGCGGGTTCAGGAGGAAGACCCAGCCTGTTTGGGGCACCCCGAGACACTGGGGGTGCCTGGGAGAGAGGGTGGTTAGGGGTCACCTCCTAAAGCTTCTTTGCCGTAGGCATGGGGCTGATTTCCGATCCCAGCACGCCGAGATGCTCTGAATGGATGCAGGGTCTGTGATTTATGTGGTGAACTGGTTTCATGCTTGTAGCAAAAGCTCATTAATCCGCTTGTTTGGTGAGGGGTCCCTGTTCCCAGGCTGGAGCCACCCGTGTGGCTGCTTGCCCATGGCTTCTGCTGCACCTCCAAAGCTCCTGTCACTCCATAACGTTCCTGAAATGGGTTGAGGCAGATCCCGTTGCCCTCACGGGACTCCGAGTAGGAGCTGCCCTTTCAGATCCCACTGAGGTTCATGGAGGGCACTCACAGCAGCCAGCCTGGGTCTGCCTCCAGCAGCCGTGGGAGTCTCCTGATCTTCCAGCAGTCTGGCACCCTGTTACTCCCCCCAGGCTCATCCTGGGTCTGTAGCATCTGGAAGACAGTTTTTTTTGAGAAACTGTCATTAATTTTAAATCCCATGTCCGAAAGCATCACAGGAGGTTGCCGTGGCTGTGTCGGACGAGCGACGAAGCTGCTGCTGGGGTGAGCGTGTTCAGATGCTGGTGGGGCTGGGGGGCAAAATCCATCGTGGCCAAATGCAGGGATGTTAAAATGACCTTGGGAGGGTGGAGTGGTTGTTCACTTGATGCTGTGAAGGTCGTGATGGTGCTTTCCATGGGTGGAGGATGTGCCGGGCAGCTCCAGAGCCAGGCACGCGTCTGGCCTGAGGCAGAGCTGGAACTGGGACAAGGTGTGATAAGCTGGGGGAGGCGGTGGGATGGGGACACGTGGCAGTGGGATGGGGACACGTGGCAGTGGCACGCCAGGTGATGATGCACGCATCATGTTTAAATGTTGAAAGACCTTTCACCAGCCTCGTGTCCCTGAAGCCTCCTTGCTTTTTTGGAGGTGAAGGTGGTGTTATCTGAGTGTTGCTGCTTAATAATTGCCTTGGGCTATGCTTTTGGAAATAAGACAATGTTCAGAATATTAGAATTTAGGGAGGGCATGCGAGGAGGCAAATGGAGTGAATTTCCTCACTCTGTCTTGGAGATAAGTGTCCAAATTCAGCTTTAACCGAGTTACACTATTAGCACTTTGGGGACTGGGGTTTTTATCTTCCTTGAATAGGATTAATGTGCCGTTACAAAAAGCAGTGTCTTCAAAGCAAGCCAGCAGCCATCTTCCAGGGCTCCGAGTGTAATAATTGGGATGATGGTTGGTTATCTGCCCGTGGGACTGCCCTCTTCTTGATGTTTGACTCATTCTCTGCGCAGGACCGATCCTGCAGATACACCTTTCCATATTTCTACCTCCTCTCAAGAGGCTGACCCGGAGTTTCAATTACAATATTAAATTACCAGGTCACCAGAGTTAAAGTAGGCTGCCAAGTTTTTAATGATCTTCTCTTTCTTGTCATGTGCGGGGTGGTTTGGTTTTTTTTTTTTCCCCAAGCCTCCTTTCCATCTCCGCACTTTTAATTGAGACCATCTGTAATTTAACACATCACAGGAGCGAGCCCGAGGAGCGTGCGGGGGGTTGTGTAATGGGTGCAGGCCCGGCAGCCTTTCCAGAGGACTCGGCGTTCGCCCTCCCGGGACTGCCGCAGCTTTCCACTGTCTTCCAGCGCCTTCCGAAGAAATCCAGAACTAATTGCCAAGACTGTTTAATCTGCTCCCTCGGGGCCCTGATTAATCACAGGGTTCTTATTCTTCATCTCTCACTGGTGGAGATGCTGAAGGTGTTGGGGGGGCTGGGATGGATCCTGAAGCTGTTGCGTGGGGGTGTGGGAGCGGAGCTTGGCTGAAGGTACCGAGGTGGCTCTGGGGAAGTCCCTAGGGACCCAGACCCCGTCCCCTAGCAAAGGGATTAGGCTCAGAGGGAGCTGCAGCCGTTTCCTCTGCCGTCTGTCCCATTCACCCATTGGTCCAGCATCTCGAGGAGCCTCTCGTCCACCTGGCCTCAGCCAGCTCCTGGCTGCTCTTCCTCCGACGCCTGCCATCCCCAGGATCCACTGAAATGTCACCGTCCCCGCTTGCATCGGCTGTCCCAGGATGGCTCCATAGCCCGGGAGCTGAGGCAATGCCACTCCAGCCCAGCATCCTCCTCCTCGCCACCTGAGGCCGTGACAAACTTCTCCGCATGCAGTATCACGAGGCTGGTAATTTGGGCTTTTAAGAAACAGGTTAGAGGGGATGTTAACATGGAAAGCAACAAATTCCAACCTGTTAGTGTTGCTGCAACGTGTCACCTGGCTCTAATTAAAGATTAGGGAATAGCAGGTTGCCCTCCCGTTCATTCAGGGCATCTGTCGGGGCTGGTGCGTGGGCAGCTCCGCGGCGGGTGCAAAAAAACCGGGCTCCGTGCGTGGGTCTCTGCAGCGGCACCTGGCACAGGGACAAGGAGCAGGGAAGAAAGGTGTCCACGATTCCTGCTTTGTGCAGGGAAATGTATTGGCGGCTTCTTTCTTGTTGCTTTGAACGTTTCTGCCGGCCCTGGCTGCATCCTGGGCGGTGGGTGGGTTTGGGGAGTGGGGGAGCGGCTCGGCGTGGCATCTGCACGCTGCGTGGTCCGTGGGGCCACCCCCCCGATGAAGTGTTGGGGCGTGCAGCTCCGCTTGCTGCAAACAGCCTCTCTGTAAAGGTTCCTGCAGGCAAGAGCCATCCTGCCGGGGCTTTTGTTGGTCTCAGCATGCTTTGGGGTGGGGGACGTGGCCATGTACCTGTGTGACCATCCGTGCCTGCACAGTCAGGGGACAGGCACATTGTGGGGGGTAGAAAGGAGCGGTTCCCATGGGATGTCTTTGGATACTGGGGATGAGGCTGCTGGGGTGCTCTGCTCGCTGCTTGTAGCAGCTCTTTTGGCCCAAGCAATTTGGAGGGGCAGCAGGAGCTGGACTTCTGCTGCGTCCTGGGTGGAGGGACCCACCCCCTGCCACGTCCCTCTCCATGCCCTACACCAGAAGGGATGCAAAAACCAGGCCAGCTGTGTTACCCGTGGTGCTTCCCAGACGCCCCTCTGCCTGGGTACCCCCTTTCCTTGCAGCCCCGGCACCCCCTTCCCTTGCTGCCTGGATGTGGCTTTCGGTGTTTCCCTGGCACATGCAGTGGGAGAATGAAGACCTTTCCCATATCTGAGCTCTAATGCTGTCACCGTCCCGTTCCCCGCCCACGCCTATTATATCGCCGTGGATGATTGATGTTCCTCATCCCTCCTGGCTTCCATACATTCATTGTCATGTAGAGGATGCTGTCAATTAATTCCTGGGATTTCATATAAAAGCTGCTGGCTTTTATTTTTTTTTTGGACTGTTTAGTTCATATGTACTCAAATCCTTTGAAAAGTGCATGGCTGGGCTCAAAATATTTAACCCCTTAAAAAAAAGGGAATATTAAAGATGTCTCTAAGAAGTGAAGAGCAGAGTCGCCCTCTCGCCCTCCGCCCTCCTCTCCCAGGCAAGGCTGCCGTGGGCTGCTGCTGCGGTTTGGTTGGCAGGGTCTTCCCTCGAGAAGCCACAGATGCCACTTGTACCTCCCAGCTGCAGCACCAGGATCCTGCTGCCATGCTCGGCATTGGTTGGGGGCGCTCCCCGGAAGGAGTGGGGGGCTCTGTAGGGTCTCTCAACCCTCCAGCTGCAAAAGCACCAGCAAGGCTTCCTTTTACTGTTCACCAAGGCTGGCCTTTTTGTGTGTTTTCTTCAATCCCGAAGTTACGTGGGAAGGGGGTGCCCAGCAGCATTGCTGGTGCTGAATGACCCGACTGGCTGCTGCTTTACAGGTGTGCAGTGGGGGGATCGGAACTGCAAGCACCTTTCTGGGGCTGGAACAGGAGCGTGCGGAGAAGTCAGCTGCTCTGGGCACACGTGCCATTCCCTGGGTGCTGCTGTGACCGTCAGGGACCTTTTTTGGGGTCAGAGCTGCGGAGGGGGGACTGTGGACAGCTGCATCTGCTTTGAACTCGGGCTTCGCTCACCACCTCCTTTCCTTCCTGAGGATGGTGGGTGGGTGCCAGCCCCAAGGCTTGGGACAAAGCTGGCGTTGGGATGTGCTGAATTCATCTGGCCCATAGGAAAGTGGCGGAGCTCAACGAGTGAACAAGTAACCGGCTTACAAGGGCACAGATACCCGACAGCCCCACGGGGCACGTGGGAGAGGGGGGTGGTTACACTGCTGCCTACCTGTGTTGGAGCGCTCCGGGATGTCCTGCCCATGCTGCAGTGGTGTGGTGAGGGACATGGGCATCAGAGACTCGTCTGCTGGAGGTGGGGAAGGGCTCCGAGCCAGCCTGGTCTTGGAAAATAGGCTGGTGCTGCCTTGCTGAGCCCTGGGTGGGAGATGCTGTGGAAAAGCAAATGGGCACCAGAGCGTGGAGAGAGCAGGAGCTGGGAGGCTCAGTCATCTGCAAACTGATGGAGCAGAGCGGGGAGGAGGAGCGGAGACTGCGGTGTCTGCAGGAACCTTCCAAAATACCCAGCCTGAGGCAGCGCCCGGATCAGCCACATCAGGCCCACGAAACCCCTTGGCACCTGAATGTTTCCTCCCCATCCCAGGGCATCAGTAACACCGGAATGTTCCTGGGGAGTCCTCAGATTTACAGTTCACAGGGGAACTGGGGATGGGGTAAAGCCAGGCTGGCACAGCCTGGGCTCTTGCTCCATGTTGGAGCTTGGGGCAAGTCCTGCTGCCAGTGCCGGAGCCCGGTGTGAGCTGGACTCCACTGTCCGATGCTGAGACGTGCCTCCCCAAGGACTGCCTCTGGCTCTAGCAGTGCAGTCAGGGCTGGGGCGCTCCGTGGGGCTCCGTGAACTGCCGCTGGCACTGGGTCGTGCCGGCTGGGAGCGTGCAATGGCCAAATTATTCAGCCTGAAAGTGAATCTCTGTTACAGCTTGGTGTGGGGGAAATGCTGATGCAGTATTTAAATTCTGAGCCGTTTTTCTCTGAGCCGGGACGAGGCTCTAATGCAAAATTAATGTCTTTGTGCCTCTGGAAATAGCTGCCAGCCCTGGTGTGGCCGTGCGGAGCGGCGGGCGCTGCTGGCTGGCTGGCACCATGGACTTTGGGAGACAGCCTCTTCCTGTGGGATCCTGTATCTCTTCAGACACAACCTCCTTCAGAAGCGAGCATTGCCCCTCTTCTCCTCCCAAAGAGCAAGCAAGCAGAAAAGCGAGGGTTCTGGGAGAAGCGGAAGCCCTGTTTGCAGAGTAAATGGGAGACAGGAGTAAGAAGCCTGGAGCTGGTAGCTGGTGTATGGGCAGACAAGGAGCCTAAATAATTGGGGATGTTTCAGTCTGCCCTTTTCCTCACAACGGTTTGCACAAAAGAGTGGATTCCTGCTCTTCGGCCATGTAATCCCTGTTGCTGAGCCCCTCGTCTGGAAGGCTCAGCCCTTCCCATGGTGCTGGGGAAGGGTCCTGGGGGGGGCAGGAGGAGCTGAGCATCCTCCTCGCTCTACAGAAAGGGGAACCAGCATCGGCCAAGGAGCTGCTCGGTCAGGGGTGATGAGTGGAGCCCATGACAGGCTTGATCCTGCTCGTGTTGGTGCCCGTGCTCCATCCCTTCCCAGAAGCCAGCCTGGGATGGGTGTTGATGGGCAACAGTCCTGCCTGTGCTGCAGGGTCTTACGTGGGTGCTGCTGGTGGGATGTGCCGGAGGGCACAACGGGCTGTGCCAGTGGGTTTTATGATGGCTGGAAGATTGTGTTGCTCTAAAAAAAATATATCCTGCTGCTTTTGCTTCAGAAATAACAGGAAATGCAGTTTTATCTTTCTGGCACTGAATGACAGCTTTCTCAGTACTAATTTGCAAGGCTGGGCCTCTTCAAATCTGTAACGAAGGTTTCTTTGTACCAGTAGTGTAGAATTAACCAGCCTGAATGAGGATCACTTTCTTGGACTGAAAATCTTTCAGTCGCCGAAAGCAATCGCAGTCTCCTGGAGAAACACGGCTGGGGAGACCTCACAGAAGAGAAGCCTGCTGTCTTGCTCTCTTACCCAACCCCCCTCCCCCTTGCTTAAGAAAAACAGCTCTTCCTTTTTCTGTAAGAAACCCAAACCGTGGCAGAAACTGCCTTGCACTCCTTACCTCCTGCACCCCTCTGTATCTTTTCCTTGAATCAGTGGCGTCTCCCCCTCTGCCCTGTTCCCTGGGGCCCCCCTCCCCTCTGTTAACCATCCCGACTCCGGATGCTGCCATCCGAGGGATGTGGGTTGCTCGTTGTTCCCTGGGTGGGCTCTGCCCTGGTAGAGGCAGGCACAGCCATCCTCGTGTCCAGGCAACAAACTGGCTCAGCCTGGGCTCACCGTAACCCCTGTACCCCAATCCCGGAGCTGTTTCCTGATAGGTTTCCATAGGGGAGAACTCCAGCCCCAAAATCCCGGAGGATGGTCATCTTTATTGTGTCTCTCTGAAGCTGACAGTGGGAAAACCGCTGAAGTCTGGTGGGGAGCTGAAGATACTCGTCGTATGGTGAGAACTCCAGCAAGCTTTTAACCAAAGCTGGGGATTAAATCCAAATAGCACAAATTTTAGCTCAGCTTCTGTGTGCTGTAAGGGATTAAAAGCTGTAAAGTGCTGTCAGAAATTCAGGACTTCCCCTCCTGGAAACCTTCTTCCCCCTTATTTTATGATTACCATGCTTCACTGACTTCGTTTGATGTAGCAGGTCTTACTTTTTTAACGTGGGAATGGAAAATCGTAGGCAACTGCTTGGCTGGGTGTGTTTTAGTTCATCATCGGGGCAAAGCCAGGCTAATGCCTCTGACCCCACGGGTTTGCCCAGCGTAGGTGGATCAGCACAAAGCTCCTTTGAAAAAATCTTTTGGGTTTTGGGTTATTTTGTTTCCTCCAGTTTAGATAATCCGAATCCCAAGCTGTTTCCTGAATCTTGTGTTATTTAGGAAGTGGAAGCGTTATCCAAATGAGAATTTCCACAGGTTGTAAGGGAGTGGTGACACGCTGGGGTACGCCCGAAACAATCCTCGAGCTTCGTGGTATTAGAACCATCTGCTAAAGCATGGCTCCATCGGCTCTCCGGGAAGGTTTTAACTCCTCCCTGGGTTTGATTCTTAGGATGAATCTTTCCTGATCCTTCTTCTGGCTCTGTTAACTCTCCATCCATCCGCCTTACTCCACGTGCCCTATCCGAGGCTGTTCTGAGCACCTCCAGACTTCTCCCTTGCCCGGCGGAGGTGGACAAAGGGCTCCCCTGCAGCGGGAACGTGTATTCTGGGAAGAGATGTACTCGAGGGGAAGCATTAGAGGTGACTTCCCTGAATTACTCGTTTCATGAAGGACTTGGGGAGGGAGAATTGATGAGCCCCTTCTTGAGAACATCAGGACAAGGAGCTCAGGCAATAGAATTAGAGCAACAAATGGAGATGGAATCGGAGGCGGCACGGCTTTACGGAGCGTGGAGTTGCCAGGCAGGGTTCATTCCTGCAGGAAGTCATTTGTCACGGCGTCTGGGATTTTTGAGGAGGGCTGGATACCTTCCTGCCAGCTAACGACGTTTGGTATGGGAGATGAGGCTAATCAGCTCCCGTGTGGCCGGCTCCAAGCCGATAGCGTGCGGGGGTCAGGAAGTGGTTTATCATCCCCAGCCTTGCTCTGCCTGCCAGCTACGTTGCAGGGTTGTGCTCTCCCAGCATTTTTAAGCCCTCGACTGTGGGCTGGTGCCAGGGCGCCGTGCCCATGGCCGGGAGCTTGTGTTGGGGTTGCTGTGGCTTGGCAGCAGCTTTGGGGCTGTCCTGGCTTTCCTGGGCTGTGTGGAGATGCAGTGCGTCGGGAGACACAGGGCCACCGCTCGCCCTCCAGCATCCGTGACCCTTGGCAGTCATCCACCTTGGCACGGACTGGATCCATGCTGCATGGCCAGGGTACAGGGCAAGGCAGTTTTCCCTCTGGAACATTCTTCTAGCACACCAAAAGTCTGATCCAGAGCAAGGTCAAAGTATGCTGGAGAAATGGGGTCCCAAAAGACCCTCTCTGAGCAGGACTGGCTGCTGCGCTGGATGAAGGTGTGTGCTGGCAGTAAGGGCTCAGGGAGAGAGCACCTGGGTCTGTGCTCTGGGACGGACTCAGCAGTCTCAGACACTTGGAGTTTGCAAATAAAACGCTAACCCGGAGACTTTTCTGGGCTTTTATATTCCTGGGGATACCTGCGCTCGCTTTGGGCTGGCTCCCCAGGTAGCCCGGTGCCAGTATAAGGAGCTTAAAGCTTTGAGAAAGGGCTTTTTCTGAGCAGAAGCCACTGGACTGGGAAAGATACTTGTATTCTAAGAGCAAATCTTTCAGCATTGGCGTCTTTGGGCAAACTGCCCAAGTGTCTGCTGTTGGGAAAGCATCAGAACGTAGACGGAGCACGCGAGGTGAGCTGTGGCGCATATGGTGGGGAAACTCTTCCGCCTTTGTTTACATTTACAAACAGAAGAAAAGAAGCTGCTCTGAAGGAGAGGGAAGGTGTGTGTGCAGGTGACGCGGAGCAGTCGAGCTCTGTCTCGGCGATGGGCAAACCTGGAGAGACAAAGGCGTCGATCCCTGTGTCGCTCATCGATGGGGGAGGTCATTGGCCAGGGCTGCTCCTGATCCTCCCTGGGCTGCTGCGTGCGGGGAGAGCAGGGCCCCGGGGCTGTCGGCATTGGGAGCCCCTTGGGTGGGTGGGCTTCAGCCTCATGGTCTGGGGCTGCTCCTGCAAGCTGGAACCGGGGGGTGAGCATGCTCCTCTGCAGCCCCCCGGAGCCTGGGGTGGATGGGTGCATCCCCCTGCCCAGCGTGTCCCGGCAAGCCTTGAGTGGCATAAAATCCAGCCCTGTCACGCTGCAATGTCTCTCCACAGCCCCTCCGACAAGATTTCTTGCTGCTGTTCCTGGTGCGATGAGGGGACTCTTCATTCCTGCAGGAACAACGAGCTGTGGTGACTGCAAGGAGATTCCTTGCTAGTGACTGTCCAGTGCCTCGTATGCCTGTGACAGGTCCCCGTGCTGGTAACTTGCTGTGCCAGAGCCCTCCGAGCATCGGGAGCTGCTGGTTCCCGTCAGCTCTCCCCCACCTCGAGGAGATGCACCTTAAAACCTGCCCGGCTGCGCCCGAGCTGCTCCGCCGTGCTGGAAGCACCAGCTCTTCTCTAACTGCCCTGTGGTTAATGTCGAGGTCTGGCCTCTCTGATTTACTTTCACTGAGATTGGTTACTCACTCCAGCCTGTTGATTCCCAGCTTCTGGGATCCAGGCGTGGGGCTGCCCTGTCGCAGGGCCACCCGCAGCGAAGGGCGGCAGTGCCGAGGGTCGGCGTCTCCACGGTGGAGCGGCAACTTCCAGCTCATCTCGGTCAGCGGCACGTCTGGGATGACAAAAGTCCTCATCCATTACTCCTCCACCGGCGCTGGAGCAGTATTTCCATGCCGTGCAGTGAAGCGCTGGGTTTGTTCCTCCTGCCATTGCCGAGGGTGTACCAGGAACTTCTGTCTGCTGCAGGAATTCGCAGCGTTACTCCAAACCGCGCGAACGTGCGACTGCTCCCGTCCGCGCGCTGTCGAGCGAAGCTTCAATTTGCTGGCCTGTCTCCCGGCGTTCAGCAGCCCGCTTTGGCTGGCTGTCAGCATCCCGGAGCTGATGGGTGTTCTCCCTACTGCCGAGCTGCGCTGGCAGCCCTCGCTTCCCCGGGAGGGGTCCCTGCCCGTGCTGGAGGTGCGGCCGGACACGTGCTCTGCGATGCTCGCACTCTTGGAACGCTTTTTGATGAGGTTTTTCTGGCTGGCAGGTTCTGTGATCAGCTTGGGAAACTGCTTTATGTTTTCTTCTCAAGGATTTTTGAGCAGGGGTTTAGGCCAAGAAGCCTTTGTGTGTGTGTATATATATATTTTAAGCAACACTGTTAGCTTTTTTCCTCATTTCATCCTTCAAAATAAGGCTAGTTCCTAGGGTTTGAAAGTGTCCTGTTGCTCTTGTGGCTTCCTGGTTCCGAAACCAAACCTTCTAGGAGACCTTTCTTCCCTGAACTGCATCAGGATCACACGGACTGGAGGTGTGCGATCTCACCCCGAGGCTTTGGTGCAATTCTCCCCAAATCTGAGAAATTGTGCTGGGGCCGCTACTAAAATTGTGTGAGCCTCTCTGAGCCTGTGGAGAGTCACTGGGCTCCAGGGCTCTGCCGTCTTGACTGTTGTTGGGAGTACAGTATTGCTCTCTTCCCCCACGACAGAGACGTCTCCCCAGATGCCTGCGATGGAGAAAGCTCTGAAGAAGCATTTAGGGCCAGTAAACATTCTTGCATTGTGCAATAACAAATGGTAAAGGTTAATGTTTCATTTCTGTTGTATATAAATGACTCAGGACGTTTGCAGCTCCCCAGTGGGATTTGATAACTTTATTATCCATATAATAAGATTTACAAATTAAGTGTAACCAGGGAAAAGCTGCTGCTCGTACTGTAGTTTCTAAACTGACAAAGATACAGGCTTAGAAATGCTGAGGTTTGCTGAAACCAGGAGTGCTGGTGCAGCACTCATCCCAGCAGACCCGTACCCGCTCCTGGTGCCGCGCTGGTGGAGAGCCAGAGTCTGACTCCTGCTTGGGGGTGTGTGGAAAGGGAGCAATCTCATCCCAGCATAACACACCAGGAAGAAAGGATCTGTCAAATGTGATGTCTGTAGGGTAGGATGCTCGTTGCAGAGTTAAGGCAGGATTACTGGCCAAAGTTCCTGTACCCGATTGATTCTGTTGGCCCTTTTTTTGTGTGGGTTGACTGTTCACCTGAGCATGTGTGAAATGCTTGAATGGGTCGCTCCAAGGCTTGCAGAGCTCCCTTTGAAGGTTGGATGCAAAGCCCACGGTGGGCAGAGAGCCTCCTGTTGGCTTTGGATGCAGAGGGAGGTAGGGAAGTGTTACATTTTCATGCGGCTTGTCCTTACAACCCCTGTTAACACTGATTCCCAGAGAACCTGCTCTTCCTGCTAGATATTCAGCTGCCACAAAGATGGCTTGCAGTGACTCGGACAGCATTTGCGTAGCGGAACTGTGACATGGATGTTTTGAGCACACGGCAATTATTTTGCCAACTGACGAGAAAACCCTGTGGTTCTAGTGTGTCCTTTAGGTCCGTGCTCCGTGTGGGGGGTTATGTGAGTGTTTATATTTAATGCCACCTTTAGTAACTAAACTCTTCAGTGGAACCGTGAAGGAATATGAGGAGAGGCTGCAGTAGGAAGCTGGGATGGTTTTGAGCTGCTCGGGCATTGGCTTGCTTGTCTCTTGCCACTAGAAATGGGCATTTCACCCCTTCAGCTTATGCGAGTGCAGATGCAAAGTGAACATGTTCTGCTTTCGGGGTGCCTTTGGAGGGTGGGCGAGCAGCTCACCCGCGTTGGCGTGTGCACACGCATGTGCTTGGCCAGCTCCAGTCGTCCTCTCACACAGCTCTGGGATCTGTCGCCTGGTTCCGTGTTTCCCTGGTGCCTTCAAGTTCCCTCTGTTTCTCCGTGTCACCTAACCTCTGCCTCAAACGAGCGCGTAGTGAGCAGAGTGGAGAGCCACTGCGGATTCTTCTGCACGGCAGAACTTAGAACTTGCATTTTTAATTGTGGTTTCTTAATATTTTAAAATTAAATGTGTTTAATTTTAAAACACATGAGCTCTGCATCTCCTCTCTGTGCAGTGCAGACTCGGGGAGCGATGCAGCCCTGGTCCTGGCGCAGAGGGGGGGTAGCACACAGGTAACCCCCCTCCCCGGAGCAGGGACCTAAAGGACGCACTAAAACCTCAGTGTTTTCTCACCAATTGGCAAAATAATTGCTGTGTGCTCAAAACATCTGTGTCACAGTTCAGTTAGGCAAATGCTGCCCGAGTCACTGCAAGCCATCTTTGTGGCAGCTGAATATTTAGCAGGAGGAGCAGGTTCTCCGGGAATCAGCGTTAACAGGGGTCGTAAGGACGACCCAGGAGCGTTGTTTGGAAAGCAGAGCGCTGTGGCTTTCTGTGAGAGCAAAAATAGAAAGGTCGGATTTCCGACTTCCCATAAAATAAAACCAGACTGACAGCCTGCCCTTGCCCGCGCAGGGAAGGGGCGTTGGGAAGGCACGCAGCGAGCACGCTCAGGAACAGCGAAGGTGGTCGAGCTCTCCCCAGCCTGCTCGTGCAAGGGGCAGCAGCGCTGCCCGTCGTAGCTCGTGCGGAGCTGTAGCGGTGTTGGCAGAGGCTGTTTTTCCTCTGCCTGTTCCTGAATTGCAGGAAATTTGTCATCGTGCCCGGGGCTGCGGAGATGGGAGCGCTCAGCCGCTGCGGGCAGGGTGTGGGTAGCACGCGCGGGAGGGCTTTCCGCGGAACTGCAGTGGGGGGCGGCTGGGCAAACCACGCCGTGCTCCGTGGGATGGGGCGGTTGGGAGATGGGGAGAGTGGCAGGGAAACCGGGAGCAGGGCCAGGCAGGTTGTG
>NW_010265334.1:46697-52436 GCF_000690775.1 Eurypyga helias
GTCCCCCAAAGCCCTGCGGAGCAGAGCCTGGCCCGTGGGCGGTGGCAGCCCAGGATGCACCCAGCAGAGCCGGAGGGATGCTCCGTGCTGGGAGGGGTGGGAGAGCAGCCGCTGGCACCTGGTGACACCGTGCGAAGCAAACCAGGCAGCCCCGTGTCACTTGTGGATGATGGACAGGCAACTCCTGCTCTTTTCCTTCTCCAGCTTCTGTCACCCCAAAGGCAGGAAGGTTATTTTCCCCAAGGAGGAACAAATGTCGCTGTCCCCAAAATGCTACAGCTTTTTTGGAGCTGGGGAAGCACCGAATAACCTTTCTTCTACCTACTCTTCAGAGTCAGGTTTGCATCCAACAACCTTTCTGTAAATGGCGTGGAGGAATGGCATTAGGAAACTCAGTCTGGCAGCAGTCTCGTCTTTCTGTCAAACTGAAGTTATTCCAGCTCCGCTGGGAGCCCCTCACCGCAGCCCAGACCTGCAACCTCCGGACAGCGCTGGTGCTCCAGCGCGTCGCGGAGCCTTATTGAGTTTATACACACACTTCGGGACAAATCTTTGCTAATCGAGTTCTCATTTCTTCCTTCCTGCTTCCCAAATGCTTCTGTCTCTGTATACAAATGACAGAAACCGTGAGCAATGTTTTCTTTTTAAAAATATGTTTATTTGTTCGGCTGAGAAAGGCAAGTGAGAGGTCCTGCGAGGAGAGTTCTTGGCAGCTGTTGTGCCTCTCAAAGCTTCTGGGTTTGGGTTTTTTTCATAATGAAAAATGTGAAAAGGAAAAGGAATTTCAAAGCTGGATGTAGTGGGGCACAATAAGGCAATTGTGAGTTTAATGGCAAACGTCACTTGCCTCTTCCTTGTTCCTTAGGAAAGGCGCGGTAGCGACCCGCTTGAGACCTGCTTCATGTTTGCACTGCTCGGTCCACGTCCTCGATTTCTCCGATCCCCGGTAGACTCTGCATCGCCTCTTCCAGTCGCTCTTTCACTTAGTGGAACTGCAGCTCCTGGGAAAAGGATGTGGCAGAGGAGACCGCTGAGGCAGAGCTGAGGTTTCTCGGCTTTCCTGGAAGTGCCCAGGTTTGCCCAGGCGCCGCGTAGCCTTTGCCTCGTGCGCAGACCCAGCAGCTGGGTTTGCTCCGCTCCTGCACCATCCTGCCTTGGAGCTGATGTCCCATCCCTCGGGAAGGGGCAAGGTGTGGATGCAGTTGGACCGGGGCAGGGGTCTGGCACCCAGGAGGAGATGATGTGGAGTGCCGGGTGGTGCCTCTCTTCCCCGGATCTGGGGCCCCCCAGCTTCCCAAAGCAGTAGTGGCACCTCCCGCTGCAGGGTGAGGTGGGCTGAGCCCCTTGGAGAGGGACCCAGTTATCTGCGATGCCGAGTGGCCTTTTTAAGGTCTATGGCTGAAATAAGGTGCTTGTTTGGCGCTGGGGGAAAAAATTAGCCTTTGAGGACAGTGCTTTGACTGCACGGACTACAAAAATACAGCCAGCAGCTTCAGATCAGCGTGTGCTGTCGGGGTTTGGTGATTTAAGGGATGTGCATTTAGCTCTGGATACTTATGCTTCGAAGTCTGGGTAATGGCACGTTGGGATTAACGTTCCTGCGCTGTTCCCAGAAGGGCGAGTTTGTCGTTGACGTGCGTGAGGAGAGAAGACGCGCGTGTCTTCTGCTCTGGCAAACGGAGGCTATGGAAAAAGCAGAGCTGTGGGAGGAAAATTGCCCACCTGTTCCATGGGTACAATCTTCCATTTTTGGACACATGCACTTTTCGGCTCAGACACCCGCGAATGCCAGATTCTTCCTCTTTTTATACACGAGGGTGACCTCAGAGCGTGCGCTGCGAGCGACAACGAGCTCAAAGCGAACAGAAGGGCTCCTGGCCCGACATTCGCTCAACCTGTGGCTTCTGCTTAGATTTCACTGCAACGCCTTGTCCGGTTGGCGATACTCAGTTCAAGGTTAAAAATCTGCGGCAGGTTACCTAAACCTGCTTAGAGTCCCAGATATCTCTTATAAATCAGATACAATAGATTTTTATGTTCTTAAGCTCTGGATTCACGTGATGCCAGTCCCTGAACGTACCCCTGACGCTGTTCCTGTCTTCTCTTCGCAGTTTGCTGCTTCGTCGTGCACAAGCGGTGCCATGAGTTCGTTACCTTCTCCTGCCCCGGTGCTGACAAAGGCCCTGCCTCGGACGTAAGTACCCATCCAAGACCTGGAGCGAAGGCACAGCGCCGTGTTTTGGGGATCGCTGTGTTTCACAGCAGTTGGGAGAAGACGTTCCTCCAGCTTTCTTGGCTGACGACACTACTGTGCCGTTATTTCGCGTCCGTCTCTGATTCAGTGTTACTCGTATTTGTGTGGGCTCTCGTATATTTTTGAGACAGTTAAAATACTTTCAAATCATCTAATAACTTGCTCTCGACAGAGCAGGGAGAATGTATGGGTATGCAGAGACGTTCCCATTTGCGGATGAGCCTGCAGCCCTGTCTCATCTCCCTTTTGTCCCTTGAGTCACAGCCTCAGTTTCTCCATCAGTAAAATGATATTTCCAGGTTCTGCCAGCTGAACCAAGATGTTAGATTTGGGGTTAATTAATATGCATGAAGCATTAAGTGCTCTTAGCTGCTTTAAAGCTTTGGCCAGCATGCCCTGAGCTGAAGATGACTCTTTTCTAGCAGGATGTGGTTCAAGGTCTTGATCAATTCCTTTTGTCATGAGTTAAGTACCTGAAAGAATTGGCTCTCCTTTAGCAGATGCCCATCATGTTGCTGCTCTAGAGTCAGCCCTGGGAATGTGCCTGGCCTTGTTGCTCCTCAGCTCATTACTTTTTCCAAAGTCAACGCTGCCCGACATCATTATTTCAGCATCAGTCCTGCATTGCCTGCAGCCCTTCCCTGGGATCAGGGATCTTGGGCTGCTCGCCTGCAGCATCGTTGCTCCTCGCCCTGGGGGCCAGGCACAGGTTTTTCAAGCCTGTTTGGTATCTCCTTGCAGGTTTAATTATCACAGAATCACAGACTGGTTTGGATTGGGAGTGACCTTAAAGACCACCCAGTCCCACCCCCTGCCGTGGGCAAGGACACCTTCCACTAGACCAGGTTGCTCCAAGCCTCATCCAGCCTGGCCTTGGACACTCCCAGGGATGGGGCATCCACAGCTTCTCTGGGCAACCTGTCCCAGTGCCTCACCACCCTCTGCGGGAAGAATTCCTTCCTGATGTCCCATCCCAATTTCCCTCTTTCCGTTTAAACCCGTTACCCCTTGCCCTGTCACTCCCTGCCCTTGGAAAAAGCCCCCCCCCCAGATTTCTTGTAGCCCCTGGGTGGTGTAAGGTCTCCCCGGAGCCTTGTCTTCCCCATGCTGAGAGAAACCAGTATAAATCAATACATGTGTTTGGTCTTCTGAAGGACAAAGAAGAATCCCCACAGGCACATTTCACGCCTGCTGGTGATTTGCGGGGTCAGTGTTGCTGCGATTGCTCTGACTCCCTCAGAAAACACAGAACTGACCGGGCAGCATCGTCAAGGACAGCAAATTTACTGGGAAATGCCAGTTTAGGTTTGCCTTTCGAAAAGCAGTATTGCTAGTCTTTATAAACCAAATGCCCACTGGTTAAGTCTCCATCCTGATTTTCACGAGGACTTTAGTTTCCTGGTGAATCCCCGGGCTTTCGGGGTGAGTGGGAGAGCTGGAGGAGTGGAGCGGAGCTGGCTTACGCTCCTCGGCGTGGGGCTGCCAGCGCCTTTCAGGTCTGTCTGGCAGTTTTAATGTTTTTACCGTGGAAACTGGCTAATTTGGGGAACTGCTAGGAGAAAAGAGATCGAATTGGGGAAACAACAGTGCACCACAACTCTCACCCTTAAAAATAGAACCGGTGGGAGCAGGCAGTGTAACAGGCAGCGGAAGGTGGAGGCTAAATACACGTTGTCAGTCGCCATCCCTGAAAGGGGCTGCGTGCCGTGATGGGGATGACTGGGAGCTTTTGGGGACGGGGGTGAGGCTCGCAGGGATGGGCCGTGACGGCTGTGAGCGGGGAAGAGGTGGGGAGTCAGCCCTTTTTGGGTACAGCATGGGGCAGGGGCTGCATGTGCCCCTTGGGCAGATGCTGCAAGGAAAGGCTGTGGGGGGACGTGGAGGGGAAGGGCTGAGCCTGCCTCACAGTGGTCTGGGATCCTTTGACAGCCAAAGCAGGGGGCTGGCTTGCTGGCTTCCCTTTCTCTCTGGTTTCTCCTATATTGAGGGTACTGGGTTTGGAGCGTTTCTTGTTTGGATCTGGGAAATCTGGCTGGACTTTGGTGCCAAAGAACTGCTAGGCATCTCCACGGCAGAGCTGCTGGGTACCCCGGGTAGGGGGATGGGGTGGGATGGTACCCAACACCCCCCATGTTCCCAGAGCTACCCTTGAACCCCGTCACTGCTCTTGCAAAGCGGTGACTTCATCCCAGGGCCCAGCTCGTGTCTGATCAAGACATCTACCTGTGCAGAAACCCGTTTCAACCTGGCCCCCCCAATGCTGAATTTCCTGGGGGATGTGTCCTGCAGCCCCCCAGCCCTGGCGAGCAGCACACGGAAGCCTGCCTGACTGCTCCTCCACCTCCAGAGAGGATGCCTGGCAGCGTGTTAGCCTTCACAGGCTGATGACGAAGCTCAGCTGTTCCCACAGGCTGAGCTGCCCTGGTCGGTGTCTTCCAGCTCGCCCCGGTCACTGCGGGAGCAGCCTGGGTCCTGCTCCTGTGGGCTGACAGTGCGGCTGCTGGGGTGCTGCAGGAAGACCCCCGAAAACAGGTGCTCTCAGGCTTTTGCAGAGCTGGAGAAGCCCAGTTTTGCTTCCTATTCCCAACAGACAATTAGTCAAGATAGTACATGGGGTTTTAATCCCCCCTCCCTGGGCACGTTGCAAATGATTATCGCTTTCCTTACTGAAGTCTTGCTTCTCCGCAGGGGCTGCTGCTAATTGTAGTGTATTGGTGGCTATTGAACCTTAAAAATCAGTTAGCGGGGAGGAAACGGAGGTGCCGCAGAGATGCCAACCTGGGAGAGACAAATGCATCCACAAGCACTCAGGTCCTGCAGCCTCTTGGTCTGTAAAAGGACTTTGAGCCTGAAGGTCAGGAGGGCTGTTGGGGTCCTGTTTGAACATGCTGACCCCAGAGCAGTTGGTGGGATTTGTTTCTGTGCGCGAGTGATGGCCGTACCCTCTGCCCGATCCATGGCAGCCGGGTGTTCACGGCTCCATCCTGCACAGCCTCTGTGGGGACGGCTGCGGCACCCACGGCTCTTGCCCCAGTGGTACAGCAAACCCAAGCAGGGGGTGGCGGGGGGAGCACTGGTGTCTGGCCGCAGGACATGAGCCCCCGGGGTCTTTGCTGTGCTTGGAGCAAGCAGGAGGAGGCGCGGGCAGGAGCTGCTGCTGCTTGCTGTGTTGCTTGCGGGGAGGGGGGAGCAGGGGGTGAAGGACTCTATCGCTCTGCTCATGGGACAAGGCTGGTCTGGGGTAAGAGCATCCCTCTGCCTCCGTCTCTGGATGCGTTGGGCCTGTGCCTCTGGGTTTTTTCTGGGTAGTTTCGCTCATTGCCTCTGCCATTGCTGAAATGGGGCAAGGAGAACTGGAGAAGGCACGGAGAAATGAGGTGAGGGTGGTAGAAGGTGATCTGCTGTCTGCCCGTTCCTTGAAGTGCCACCCATTGTCCGGAGGTTGGCCATCCGGGCAAGCTGCAGAGCCTGCAAGTCTCGCTCCG
>NW_010265334.1:52605-52818 GCF_000690775.1 Eurypyga helias
TGTCACGCTGTGAGATTCCTTCTGGCTGTGTGGGTTTAGTTCCATCCCTCACACTTTCTCTCCTCTGTTCTCTGTCATGTAAAACAGAACCATAGAGTGGTTTGGGTGTGAAGGGACCTGAAAGCCCACCCAGTCCCACCCCCTGCCATGGGCAGGGACACCTTCCATAGCCCAGGGTGCTCCAAGCCTCATCCAGCCTGGCCTTGGACACTC
>NW_010265334.1:52865-53086 GCF_000690775.1 Eurypyga helias
CCCTCTGCGGGAAGAATTCCTTCCTGATGTCCCATCTCCATCTCCCTCTTTCTGTTTAAAGCCATTTAGATATGTGTGCATGCAGAGCTGAAATCTCACTCCCAAGGCTGCTGTAGGTGCGGTGCAGCTTGAGAAGGAGCTGAGTCGGAGCAGAGCCCCCAGGCTCCCACCCCGGCTGGTCTGGTGGCTGCAGGCACCCAGAGCGGGTGAGGGGGGTGCTG
>NW_010265335.1:0-14452 GCF_000690775.1 Eurypyga helias
GTGATTCTATGATTCTATGAAAAGCCCAAGTCTGCTAAATTACTCTTACTTTACGAAAACTTCCAGTGATATAATTTCCTGCCAGGAGTACATAAGCTGGAAACTGGTTTTGGCTGAAGTCATCAGCTGGAACTCATGAAAAAGGAGACAAATAAACAAGCGGTGTGACCAAAGGTGGTGAAAGACTTCCCTTCGGAATCTGAGGATGTGCAAGAGAGGGAAGATGTAACACTTGGCAACATGCTTGAGTTGCAGATCTCTTGACACTCAGGCATAGCGATCTTCAGCAAATGTGCTCCATAATAGAACTGCAGAGCAAAGTCCAGTACAAGAAAGTGAACATGGAAGCATAGGCCCATGCAGCCTGTGAGGGGAAAAAGAGTACTCAGAGATGTAGCACAGGTTTGCTTTAGAGACGAAGAAAAGGAATTGGTGGGAGCACAAGATAAGTTGGCAAATGAGAAGACACAACATTTAGTCCAGGAAAGAGAGGAAAATGGAGAGCCAAGGAGCCCTTGGTAGCTGGTACAGAGAAAATTAGAACTGGTACCAGAAAGAGGCCCTTTTTAGGAAAAAGAAAATTAAAATTCCACCACAGGAGCTGGTGTAAATTAAAAAAGAACTGAGAAACCTGGCCTAGTTGAAGATTTCTCTGCTCATGGCATGGGGGTTGGACTCAATGACTTTTAAAGGTCCCTTCCAAGCCAAATTCTTCTATTATTATAGGACTGGGACTAAGAGGCTCTTGAAAATAACAGGGAGGACCCTACTGAGCATTTCTGGCATAAGGACAAGAACTTACACTGGAGTGAGTCAAGGTTGCCTACACTAGACTAGAGTGATCAAAGAAGAGAAGGCTCAAGTTATCTCTCTGGAATTCATTCCATTTCCAAGAGACAAATGTAAACACATCACAAGACAAATTAAAAACAAACCCAGGGATTGGTTATGAGAAGAAAGATTTGCCTTCCAGTCACAGTTACACAATCAGGTAAAAAAAGTTTTTCTTGAAGGATTGACACCATGCAGGTGTCTGGGATACTGAGGCATGATGCATGGCTTAAAAGTGAGAAATGGAGGAGTGGAGATATAAAATGATCTGGAGACATTTCTGAATCACCATAGTGTTTAACTGAAGAGGCCTCATGTGAATGAAGATTCAGTAGATTATATGTTGGAGAATCCGTAGGAAAAAAGGTTAAAAAAATATCATGAGACAATTTGATGAACCAGTGATAAACTCTGAGGGTTAAATGTATATATGGAGTGAGGATCTCTGTAATGTGATTGTAGGGATGAACAAATACTGAGAGTTAGTCCCTTAATGAGAGATTTTAATTCACAGATTCAGAGAGTGGTGTATATCACCTGAGACTGAGAAATGTGAGAATTGCCAAAAGTCAAGCTGAATTACTCATTGTGAAAGATATGCAAGTAGAATAAGTTCTTCATCCATAAGAAGCAAAGAAGAGGAAGGAAATTAGTGTGATTTACTTCAACTTAGAAGAGTAGATAGGAATATTTTAAAGAAAGCAAGTAAATGTTAAGTGCATTTCCTTGTCTTTTCCAGGCAGCATGTCTGATACCTGATTTCTTTCATGTTTCTCCGAGAAGATCTCTGTTAGCTAGAAAAAGAATTAATTGGTGACAAAGTCACTTCGCAATACAACTTTCATGTTAAGCTAAACCACTTCCAAGAGCAGTGTTGTGTCCTTATCAGAAGCAGCTTGGGCAGATGTTCAACAAGCCCAAGTTTGGAAACAAGTGTCTGTGTATATGAATGGCAGAGGCTGTGTAAGGCGGGTTGACTTCTATTTCTGTGTCTCTTACATGTAGAACACACCAAGAATAAGCAGAAGAGCAAAACTTCAGGATACTAGTTCTTGGGATAAATACACATTGGAGACTCAGGAGGACTATAGGATGTTGTGAAGATTTGCAGGAAGAAAATCAGAAGGGCCAAAGCCCAACTAGAACTTAACCTGGTTTCTGCTGTAAAAGACAATTGAATTTTTTTCTATAAATATGTTAGAAACAAAAGGAGGGCTAAGGAGAATCTTCATCCCTTACTGGATGCGGGGGAAACCTAGTGACAAAGGATTAGGAAGAGGCTGAAGTACTTAACACTTCCTTTGCCTCAGTCTTTAATAGTAAACACCAGTTGTTCTCAAGGTACCCAACCCCCTGTGATGGTAAACACGGGTGGGGTGCAAAATGAAACTCCCACAATCCAAGGAGAAATGGTTATTGACTTGCTATACCACTTAGACACACACAAGTCTATGGGGCCAGATGGGATCCATCTGAGGATGCCGAGGGAACTGGTGGAAATGCTCGCCCAGCCACTTTCCATCAACTATCAGCAATGCTGGCTAACCGTGGAGCGCCCTGTTGATGGGAAGTCGGTCAATCTGATGCACATCTACAAGAAGGGCTAGAAGGAAGATTCGAGGAACTACAGGCCTGTCAGTCTGACCTCGCTGTTGGTGAAGGTTATGGAGCAGATCATGTTTAGTGACATCACATGACGTGTACAAGAAAGCCAGGCAATAAGGTCCAGTCAGTATGGATTTATGAAAAGCAGGTCATCCTGCTTGATGAACCTGATCTCATTCTATGATGAGGTGACTCACTTAGTGAATGAGAGAAAGACTGTAGATGTTGTTTACCTGGACTTTAGTAAAGCCTTTGACACTGTTTCCCACATCATTCTCCTGTAGAAACTGGCTGCTCATGGCTTCGATGGGTGCACTCTTCACTCAGTAACAAACCGGCTGGATGGTTGGCCCTGGAGAGTGGTGGTGAATGGAGTTAACTCCAGTTGGTGGCTGGTAATAAGTGGTGTTCCCCAGGGCTCAGTTCTGGGGCCAGTTCTGTGTAATATCTTTATCAATGACCTGGATGAGGGGATTGAGTGCACCCCCATTAAGTTTGCAGATGACAACAAATTGGGCAGGAGTGTTGATCTGCCTGAGGGTAGGAAGGTTCTGCAAAGGGATCTGGACAGGCTGGATACATGGGTCAAGGCCAACTGTAGGAGGTTCAACAAGGCCAAATGCCGCGTCCTGCACCTGGGTCACAACAACCCCCTGCAGTGCTACAGGCTTGGGGACGAGTGGCTGGAAAGCTGTCAGGCAGAAAAGGACCTGGGAGTGTTTTGTTTGACAGCCAGCTGAAATTGAGCCAGCTGTGTGCCCAGGTGGCCAAGGAGGCCAATGACATCCTGGCCTGTATCAGGAACAGTGTGGCCAGTAGGACCAGGGAAGTGACTGTCCCCCTGTACTGGGCACTGGTGAGGCTGCACCTCAAATCCCGTGTTCAGTTTTGGGCCCCTCATTAGAAGAAAGACATTGAGGTGCTGGAGAGTGTCCAGAGAAGGGCTAACCTCCAGTCAACTGGGAACCCCCTCCCCCGGGTTAGCCAGGGCTGCTGATAGATGATGCTAAGAGGTTTGGTGAGCACTTCCCCCAGCTCCCTCGGTATCCTCGGGTGAATCTCATCCAGTCCCATAGACTTGTGTGTGTCTAAGTGGTATAGCAAGTCACAGACCATTTCCCCTTTGATTGTGGGAGCTTCATTCTGCTCCCCGTCCCTGTCTACCATCCCAGGGGGGCTGGGTACCTTGAGAACAACTGGTGTTTACTATTAAAGACTGAGGCAAAGGAAGTGATAAGTACCTCAGCCTCTTGCTCATCCTTTGTCACTGTTTCCCCCCACATCTAGTAAGGGATGAAGATTCTCCTTAGCCCTCCTTTTATTGTTAATGTATTTATAAAAAAAAAAAAAAATTCATATAGCTTCAAAGCCGTATTATTCTGATTGTTACAAGTCCATTAATTGGTTTGAAATATTATGAAGAAAAACTTCAAAACATCATGAAAAAATCCAATTAAAAAAAAAAAAAACACAAACCAAAAACCACCCTCACCAACCCTAACCTAAAAAGCAGTGTATTAAAAGAGTCAAACCATTCTTGTGCTGCCCATGAAAGCAACTGTCCCTTTCCTATAGCTTCTATGTTCATGAACTCATAGCAGGACAAAGAAATCAAGTTTTCATGAGTTCTGATAAGCAGCAAGTTATTTAGTCAGCAGACACTTGCATGTAAAAAGTGTGTTTCTTCTGCTTGTTTCTTGGTGAGGGTATAAATAATTCTTTCATTATTAAGAATATTTTATACTTACAGCTATGGATGTGACCATGGCTGGCTTTTGGTTGGTACTAAAATAATCTTTTTTTTTTTTCCAAATTGTCCTCAAACAATGTTGTCAATATAGTTGTCAAAACAATGTGGATAAGCAAAATATTTAACTAAGAACACTTTTAATAAGAAACAAAGAACTGGTTTCATAATAGATATATTTTTGAACATCCTCTTTGTAGGATTACATGAGATGATGTGTTAAGGGTTTCTCATTCTCTTCTGCTGGAGCTTTTTTATTTTTCCTTAAACATTTAATAACAAAGGGAACATAAACTGAAAGATAAATTTTTCACTTTAAAGGCAAGCACTTCAGCATTTTAGAAGACATTTCAGTTCTTTCTTTGGCCAATAAATATTTATTACTTCTTCCTCCATTTTGCCTCCAGGTTTATCTAATTAACATGGATTTTTTTTGGAGCAATGTTAAAATAAAAAATCAGGATTTTTTTTTCAGAGTTTCTGATATTTTATTTGTTTAAAACAATATTTAAAATGTGACTAAAATTTTTAAATAGCTCTGAATCAACCTAACCAGTAGTTTCATGGTAAATTTTAAAATCACACAGTTCTGCTCATGACAACTCAATTTTGTTACTTGTTATTTTCAATACCTCATCCAAAAATTTCACAGCTGTTCCTGAAGGGGAACTGAACAAAAATAACCCTAACAAGTTCATTTTGACGTGCTCTTCCCACAAGTCTATATACTTAAATTGTCAAAACATACTATTTAGCTTCATAATAGTGTCAGGGAAAGAAAAAATTACTTCAAAACCAATGGAGAACAGACGCTTTTGAAAGTATGTCGTACATTGCACACTGAAACAACTTCTGTTGTTTTTACTGTCTGCTGATTTCTGCTGGTTGCACTATACCTTTGCTAACTGACAAAATTCTTGGCAAACAACTTAAGATATTCAAAGGCCAAAGTACTAAGAACAGGTTGCCTTCATTTTCTTTATCCTTCATTATTTAAGTACCTGCTTGTAATATTTAAATGGGTCAGCCAAGTCATAGCATTCACTGCAGAAACTCATTAGTGCTCATTATCTTATGACCGCTACCCTACCAGGCAGGGCAAGTGGCATGTATAGTGTACCAAAGACAGGTTAAGTGACAAGACAACAAAAGGAGGAAGCAGCTCCTTACCATTCAAAGAAAATTGCTCCTTTCATCCTACCAACAGCTTCACAATTGCCCATAGGTCTTCTGCTACCAGAATCATCTAATGCTCATTCCAGGAAATAAATACTTAAATAATTTGGGGACTTTCCCTGTTTTTAGAATCCTGAGCTGTAAAAAAATAGGGTTTGGTGAGCAGCAGCAGTGTCTGGATGTGTGTTTGTATTGACACCACAGGACTCTGGAATGTTTGTTTTGTGATATTAGCTCACATTTCCAGTCCTATTCCTCCTAAGCTCCAGGAGGAAAATAGAAAGCAGCTCAGCAACACCTAAGCGGAATGTCTCAGTCAGATTTGTTTTCCTTTTGCTGGGTATGACGTTTCTCCTGTTAGCAAATATGAAGATACTGAGCATTACTGGCAATGCAGACCTATGCTGCACCAGTCAAATGTTTTGTAAGACCTTCCATGCTCAGCAACCTGTTTGTTTTGAGCCCCAAGGTCCCCCAGCCATTCGGGCAAGCAGGGACAGGCAAGGACAGGCTGTCTCAGGCGTGTGGCTGATAGCTACAGCTGGGCACAGAGCTAATCCAGCACCCACATGGCACCTGGCTCCTGGCCTTTAGCCTCTAATTGCAGTTTGGCACTTACACTTGCAAATATTGATTGGCGAAACGTATTATGATAATCATGTGGAAATGTTTAGCTGCTCGTTCCTTAATGACATTACTGGAAACATTTTGTAGCTCATTTGGCCATCCTTTCATCTTGGCACTTAGAGGCTTCACCTTCATACAAAGAAGACCAGGCTCCACAGGGGGCTTCACACCTAAGCCAACAGCCCCTAGCCATTTACACAGATATTCTGCATAGAACTCGTTTTTTTTTCTGGCAGTGAGAATGATTTAAGAGTGTAGAAAGATACCTGTATGCTTAAACACATAGGCACGGGTAACTGGGCTCACACACAGGCATAAAAAATGGCACAGGGGTTATTAATACAAAGAGAAGGGACTGATAGCGAAATATAAAAACAAAAAATAAACACATTACAATTTTATAGTACTTTGACTTAGTATCACTCATGTTTTTCCATTCTTTTTTTTTTTTTATCACCTGGGGTAATTGTATACAAAAGCTTTCATCGTGCTGGAGAGCATAATGTACTTCAGCACAAAGCCCCTGTTACCTCTCAAGTAGTCTTATTCATGTTGGTTTGTAATTCTTCTAGGATATTTTGAATCCCACAACAGCGTACTGCAGAATTAACAATATTTCTTTAATATTTATACTCTGATAACAGCAAGGGAGCAGAACAATAAGAAAGGAACTATTGTGCTGTGAGCCCTAGCAGCAGCATCCCAATATCAAAAAGGTTAATCCTCAGTTTCTTCACATCCTGATGCCTTGCTGATAGTCCCCAATGAAAGTGTTCATGTGCAGCCTTCTGCATTTTCCTAGATAGAATGATAGAATGTGTCTGGTTTTGGGGTCAGGAAATGTTTCCTTAATACAAATGACAAAAATTGAAATTTAAATTGATGCAGTAAAAATGAAAAAAAAAAATTTTACAGGGCAAACTCCCTTTTTCTATGTGTACAAAATGGATTTTAGTAGAACAATGCAAAGAGCAATACAGCAAGTTGCTGAAGATGGCTGGGATTAAAGAAAGGTTTGAAGCTGTTCACATGAAGTGATCTAAGCGAAGACTAGTGAATAGTGGATTTTAATGATATATTAAAGAAGTAAAAGAGCTCTGAGACAGATGCTTTGTTCCAGAACATTTATAATATGTCTTCGTTTTCTCTGGTCTATTTTATATTACCAATAAAAAAGAGTGAGTTTTTTTTAATTGCATATTAAGCTAATGAGTGGCAGGAAAACTTCTTGTGCTGCATGTTACTCAAATGTGAAATAAAAGTTTTCTTTGCAGTTTTGCTTTAGTGCTAAGCACTTACAGGAAATTAATTTTGAGATCCAGGGACACAGCTGGGAAATGGCTGCAAAAAACTGAATGGCTCTTCACTGAACAACCATGGAAGCTACATAGATGTTTCCACTTGATCTTTTGTAACTAGAAGGGGTATTCGGATCCCTATTTTAGGCATCTAAGTCACCCTTCTTTCTTAGCTAGAGAGAGCAGTTGTATGGAAATTCAGGCCATCAAACTACAATGGTTGAGGGAAGGTTTTGAAGAAGCCTATTTTTCTCACTGGCTGGAGGGAAACCTGTCCTAACACTGGATATTGACCGTAGGACGTGTAAGTTGTTGATGCAGTATACTTCACTGAAGCAGTCCAGATTTTACTGATTCTACATGTAAAGTCTCAAGGACAGTATCTAAGGGGTACATTTTATTATTGTTGATGTTGCAACCTACCATGACCACAGAGAAATTCAAGAGAGGAGTCAGCAGTCCACATCCACTTTCCTAGCATGTGAGCTGCAAAACCTCGTCCTCACAGACCTCTTTCCGCTGCTGCTCCAAATGGGAGTTTTGCCAAGGCAGCCTGGCAACCTAAGCTTTTTGTGTCCTTACCCTTAGTCAGTTCGCTGCCGAATGAGAAAACAGGCAGCTCACAGAACCAAGGGCATTCACACACGTTTTCTTGCTGCAGTGGAAGGCAGAGGATTTTTTCCATCGTCTCTATCTGCACAATCAGTAAACAACAGGCTCTGGCAGCTGGTATCCCTGTGCTGACTTGGATGGCCCTGGAGATGAGCAGAGGAAAGACAAAGAGTGCCAGGGTAGACTGCAGGTTCATACCTGCTCTAATTTACTCCCCTGAGTTTCACAACAATTTTAGCAACAGTGACTAGGAAAGCTGCACAAATGCCTTACTAAGGTCTGTTTTGGTTGGCCTTTAAGCTTCATAAATCTTAAACAGTCCTCATTAAGTGATCCATATACAGCAAACATTTAGCATTGTGTACATACAGATAGCTTCTTGCATCTCCAAAGAAATTATGTGTCAACATTTAGATGAATGTTCAGATTCTTTTCTGTAGAGCATGAAGTAATAATAGAGGGTGGGTTTCTTTCATTATTTGTGCAAACAGTATCCTTTGAATACTCAGTGAATAAGACCTGATCTGTCTCTCAAGCAAATCTATTTCCTTAAGAAAAATAAAGTACTGTGGAACTTGCAATGTATAGAACTATTTCCTTCATTTGCCACAAATCAAAGTATGTTTTAAAATTTGGAAGTGAGGCATGCCATAATTAGAAAAATTGCAGTTAGTGCCAAAAGGAGCTGACAAGTAGAAAAATAGATTTTAAGGATGTCTGCATTAGAACATTTCTTGTAACCAGAATTGGGAAAGAAGCGTCTTCTCAAGCAGCAGAAAAAACACAGAACACGAGAGCAAGAGGTTTTTGTTTGTTTGGGTTTTTTAGTTGTAACAGTGAAGACTCAGTGCTCTTTTCCAGGTATCCAAACCCCAGTTCCCCCTCAAAAACGTCTATGATCCTGTCTTCTCTCTGGTCCTAGATCTCTGCTAGCCAAGACTCAGGTCAGTGAAATAGGTTTTTTTGCATCACTGATGTCCTGTGCTGGGACTGGGAAGAACAATGTCTTCCACATGACTTGTTATGTTGCACAATAATGTTGATGTGGATGTGACCCACAATGAAGACATCTATCCTATTGCATGTAATTTAATCAACACAGGCACTCCCCATTTAGCCTATTGGGTATATCTGGAGGTATGTACCAGCTCTGGCGATGGTTACCATATCAGCTGATAACAGAAAGAGACTGATCTGGAGGCGATGTCCAACTTTTTCAGCAACATTGGCTGATGGAAATAAAAAGGGTCCTAAGACAATTAGCATGGAAGTATGATGGACCAGTCAGTGAACTGAGATGTGAATAACGAGAGGCTCGCAAATTTTGGTGTGTTGCTCATGTCCAACCAATAAACTGCTGCTCAATTTCTTTTTACAAGACATGGCTCTTAGTGGATAAGAGAAAGAAATATACACTTATTTGTGTGAATAACTTTTCTTCAACTGCAGAGTGATACACAGAGGTCATCTATACATGGATCTTTACAGGTGTTACAGCAGTCACTCCTTAGTGGCTTGGAGGGCAGGAGAAATCCAAACATCAGTGTGCAGTAAGCAGCTCCAGGTGTGATACCCTCATGATACCAGGCATTTTAGGAGCCTGTTTTTACTCCTGAAACCAAGGGTAGCTATTCTTCCATCTCCTGTGAAAGAAACTTTAAGATAGTAAAAGGAAGTATCAATGATAGGATCTGTTGGTAGTAATTTATGTTTGGTGTTAGCCCATTTTTGGAGGCAGAAACCAAGCCCTAGGTCTGTTCTCTTGTCTTAGCATCTGCTTAGCTCCTCTCACCTGTGTTTCTTCATCAGGTACAAAGTGTTTCAGCAGTTATTGAAGGCCTAGCGACTGCAAAAGCTGTGGCCTCCTTTCTCCAAAGCTCAGCTGCTCTGTTTATTGGGACAAGTGTAATAAAGGGAAGTATAGCATATTTGACATTAATAGCAACCCTTATCCCAAAACATGCCTTTACCAGAAGAGCTGTCCTTACTAACCAAATTCATATTAGCAGTGAGATGTAATGGGTGCTAGACATGCACCCTTAGAATACAGTACGTAACAGGCGTGTGGGTTTCCCATGCCACTCATGGCTGCTGTAGTGTATGTGCTCTGGATTAAATGCCAACTGATCAAGCGGCAGTCATGAAGTGAACCCAATAAAATGCAGTGATGCTCAGTGCAACAAGACAAGGAAGTGTCTATTCTGTTTGTGAGAATTCTCAGAAATAATTATTTAAAAGACTGGCAAGTTAATTAGAGTCTCTGGACCTTTGATATTGGATTTCACAACAAGCTCTATTGTGAGCACATTCTTTTATCTCTTAAACCACACCTTTACGTGTCCTACCATTCCTCTTCTGCTTGTTTTCAAGGCTGTGGAGACATCCACTGAGTACAACTTGAAAGTGTCTACTTAGATCCTCTATGCTCATGGATTTTTACAGCATTTTTCCTAGATAAAACTCCCAAAACCTTGATTATCTATACACCTCAGATTTTTTTTTCCTCAGTAACACAGAATTTATTGCTTTGTTACATCTGCCCTCCAGTACAGCCTCTCAGGCAGAAGAGTTATGACAAGGCATTAACTGTGCAAGTTTTTTCTTCTATAATGTACAAAGGAACTACTACACTGAAACTTTATGAGTTGTAGAGACACCTGAGCGGGTTTGATAAAACCTGCATAAACATCTGCTTGATCTTGATATGTCCCATAATCTGTTCTTACCCTCATGTTATCTTGGCTTCACTGTTGTCAAGACCCAAGATGGCAACTTTAAAAGTCTCCATGAGCTGCAATTTATCTTCCAAGATCTGTCCTAGACCTAAACTTAAAGATAAGAGGGTTGTCTGTGGCTGCTGAATCCTTAGCCTCTTTACAGACGAGGTTCAGTTTGTAGCTGCTCCGTTGTGATTTGCGTGATGTGCCCAACAAATTGAATGGAAGAAAGAATGTGAAAGGTAATTTTCCATTATTAGACAAATACATACAACACGACTAGACCATACAGTGGACAAGAAAGTCAAGTTTTGGTAAATACCAAGTAGCATAAGAGCTTAAATAATCAGTACAAGTGGAAGTGATAAAACCATTTTTACTCTACACTGCAGTCTGACTTTATACTTGGTTTGTGTGTTTTAACATGTGAAAGGGCAGCAGTGGCTGAAAACCTAAAGAAAGCAGCATGTGATTTGTGTATTAATTTATACAAGTGTATTGGGTCGGACCGGGATGGAATTTCTTTTTGGAAGCCCATACAGTGCTGGTTTGGATTTGTGACCAAAACAGTGTTCCTAACACACTAGTTGTTAGCTGTTGTTGAGCAGTTCTACCACCACATCAAAGCTTTCACCATTCCTCACTCTGCCCCTGCAGCGAGTCGGCTGAGGGTGAGCAACAAACTGGGAGGGGACACAGCCTGACCAAAGAGAAATTCCATACTATACGGCTCAGCAGTAAAATCTGGGTAGCAGGGGGTAGTTTTTCCAAGGTAACTGCTTTTCAGACACTGTCTGGGCATCAGTCTGCTAGTGGGAAATGTTGAGTAATGGGATTTGCATTACGTGTTTGTGGATTTTTCCTCTTTTCTTCACTTATTAAACTGTCTGTATCTCAAACCTCGAGGGTTTTTGCATTTGCTGTTCTGATTCTCCCTCGATCCTCCTGGGGGAGAGTGAGTGAGTGGCTGATTGGTGGAGTTGCTGGCCAGGGTTAACATCAACCATTCTACAGCATGTCATTTCCTTATTTTAGAGAAGTAAAAAATAAGAGACAACAGCCTAATTATAAATGAAATATTTTTAACTGTTAGAAGTATTATGTTTGTTGTGGAATCATTTCTCACCCTAATTGCTGACTGGAAATCTCAAATACATTTAAAAATAAAAGGTTTTCAGTTTTTTCCTAAACCAAAATGGTACAACTGTGTAACTAAAGTAGAAACCAGTATTATTTTATATTAAAAAGGCATTTTATGAAGCAGTATGGTATGTGAAGACCATGTGCATGCATCAGCTTTACCCACAGCTTCAGTTTATATTCTATATAGTATATTACTGAAATAATGAACCCCATGCACTCAATTTAACACCTTTGACACCTTTTACTCCCTTGACATTTTTCAAGTTGGAAATCTTTTCATAGACATCCCTTTCCTGAAATTGCACAAAGTTGACAGCCACATGTCGATGAACTCAAGACTTTCTGCCAGAGGCAGAGAACAAGGGCAACAGTAAACCCTGTTTCAGTGTACATCTCTTCCTGTTATTCCAGGGGTTGGCAAAATTGTCACGGGAATGGAAAATAGCCACCAAATATAACAACCTGTCTCCAAAATCTATGTTGTTTTTCACATTTCCCTCTCTTAACTTCCACTTATGTTCTTCCCACAGCTATTACAATAAAAAGGGCAAACTTCAGAATAATCTTATAAGTACATATGTATTTGTGCATTCAGTCTCATCTGAGTCAGGACTCCCCACCAGATAAGGATCTAAAAATATACTTCTCACAACAGTATAAATCATGAAAAAGATTCACAGAACTAAATAACCCAATCTAGGTCAACGTTTCTTCATAATTTTTTTTAATTTCTGAATTAGTTGATCTGAAATATAATGAAAATTCTGTGCATATGTATTTTTATTTTATCCAGACCAGTTGGGCATCATTAATTTATACCACAGATGATGAAGCTGTTGGGGAAAGGACAGCTGGTTTGATTACTTTGCTTCATTCATAATGCAGTTTTCTTCCTCTCCCGACATGTGAAACATCTCAGTGATTTTATGTTCTCCCTCCCTTACTCTAAAAGTACCAATGGAAATGTCTTCCTCCTGACTGAGCGGATAGTTAATTTTAAATTAAACAGCTGTGTCCAGACACAATGCGCATATTTCTCTGTTGCATAGCAAATGGCTTGTAACTGGAATTACCAGTGTTTGGGTTTTTGACCTCCAAACAGTTAAATAACATTTGGTTTAAGTGAGTAGTATGAGATTGCTAGTGATAATGCAAAAAAGCTTGGCAGTTTGAGTCCAGTTCTTGGTAAACAATGATGGCAACACTGACTGCTGTGTAAAGGACATGGGAACCATATTGGAGATTACAGCAAAGAGATCTTGGGAGCTGTAGAGTAGCTGACTGTGTGCTTTATTTTAATGATGGATGAAAAACCTTTTGAAATGCAAGAGTTATTGCTTTCCTAGGTCAGTAATTGCTGACAAACTTTTAAAAAATGAGAATTAAAAAGCTCTTTAGTAAGTCAGGGACAGGATTGAACCTGGCTAGGGACATCAAGGCCAAAAAGAAGGACTTCTGTAAGTACATAGGAGATAAAAAGAAGATCAGGGAAAATGTGGGCCCTTTGTGGAAGGAAATGAGAGACCTGTTTTCCCAAGATATGGAGAAGACCGAGGTACCCAATGGTGTTTGCCTTGGTCTTCACTGGCAAGGGTGCAAGCCATATTGCCAGGGTCATGGAAGACAAGGGCAGGGACTAGGAGAATGGGGAGCCACCCATGGTCAGTGAGCATCAGGTTCGGGAACACCTGAGGAACCTGAAGGTGCGTAAGTCCATGGGACCTGCTGGAATATATCTGTGGGTCCTGAAAGAACTGGCGGATGGAGTTGCTAAATCTATATCCATTGTATTTGAAAAGTCATGGAGGTCTGGTGCAGTTCCCGCTGACTGGAAAAGGGGAAATGTAACCCCCATGTTTAAAAAGGGAAAAAAAGAGGACCCAGGAAACTACAGGCCAGTCAGTCTCACCTCTGTGCCTGGCAAGATCATGGAGCAGATCCTCCTGGAAACCATGCTAAGGCACATGGAGAATGAGGAGGTGATTGGTGACAACCAACATGGCTTCACCAAGGGCAGATCGTGCCTGACCAATATCATCGCCTTTTACAATGGGCTCATGACCTGAGTGGATGAGGGACGGGCAACTGATGTCATCTACCTGGACTTGTGCAAAGCCTTTGATACTGTCCCACATGACATCCTTGTCTCGAAACTGGAGAGACATGGATTTGACAGACGGACTGCTCGGTGGATAAAGAACTGGCTGGATGACTGCACTCAGAGAGGGGTGGTCAATGGCTCAATGTCTGAGTGGAGACCTGTGACGAGCATCATTCCTCAGGGATTGGTGTTGGGGCCTGTGCTGTTCAACATCTTTGTCGGTGACATGGATGACGGCATTGAGTGCACCCTCAGCAAGTTTGCTGATGACACCAAGCTGTGTGGCGCGGTCAACACGCTGGAGGGAAGGGATGCCATCCAGAGGGATCTTGACAGGCTGGAGAGGTGGGCCACTGCCAACCTCATGGAGTTCAACAAGGCCAAGTGCAAGGTCCTGCACCTGGGTTGGGGCAATCCCAAATACAAGTACAGGCTGGGTGGAGAATGGATAGAGAGCAGCCCTGAGGAGAAGGACTTGGGTGTAACGGGTTTAAATTGAAAGTGAGGACGTTTAGATTAGATATCAGGAAGAAGTTCTTCCCAGAGAGGGTGGTGAAGCACTGGAACAGGTTGCCCAGAGAAGCTGTGGATGCCC
>NW_010265335.1:14503-15793 GCF_000690775.1 Eurypyga helias
CTGGTCTAGTGGAAGGTGTCCCTGCCCATGGCAGTGGGGGTGAAACTAGATGATCTTTAAGGTCCCTTCCAACCCAAACCATTCTATGGTTTTGTGATTCTGTAAGTCATGGGGAGAAGGCTTTGAATATGGGATCCACTCCATGGTGATAAAATAACACTAAAAAGGGTGAGATCCATGGTATATTGCTCAGGCAAATAACAGGGACAGATATCTTTGACTGAGAGGGAAGTAGCCTTCTGAAGTGCTTCAGTTCCCTTTGTACAAGGGAGAAAGAATCACTTCTGAAGGCCTCACCTCTGTGGTTGAGGCACCTAATTAAGTCAGCCCAGCTACCTCTCTGGAGGCCTTCAGTCACCTCGTCACATGCAGGTAAGAAAGGGCTGGAAGAGATCTCATCACCAGGCTGCAAAATGCTAGGTGCAAGTCCTTGATGTGGACAGGCTAGTTCGTAACTCATTTTTTCTTTCCTGTTAGCCTGTTGTATTCATTCCTGCAATTACTTTCTATAAATTGCTCAAGAAGCCAGTGGATCAAGTATGTCCCTTCTCGCCACGCGCAAGGTAATTTTACCTTTAATTCACCTGTGTGTAGTGTAAAGCAGTTTCACAATGACTGGCTAAACAGTGCTTAATTCAGCCATGCAGAACTGCAAATCACAAGAACAATGAATCACCCTTTATGTAAACCAGAAAATCTAGCTCTGTGCTAAAAATAATTCAATATGCCTATAAAAAGGATTGTCCACAAATAGCTTCTCCCCTCTAAAATGCTTCTACTTGGTTGGACTTCTCCAAAGACTGGTTCTTTCATCTTTTTGAAAGTCCTATGATAAGAGAAAGGTCAAAAGTGCTAGCAGTAGTCCAAATGATGAGAAAAGCTTCGTTAAGTCTTTCTTGCCCCTCCTTCATTTGTATATGTTCTCTTTTTCAAACAATTCTCCAAAACAATGTATTTCTCTGAAAGAAGTTATAGGAACATGCTTATGCATTTGATTACTCTCTGATCTCAATTCTATGTTTTCAAAGTCTCACTTTAAGGTTAATTTAAACCAATTTCAAGCAGCAGTGCATTCTTATGTAAACGAATGTGTGGCTTTACATTCAAACCCTGATTTCTCATTTATTGACAAACTAGTTAGCAAAGGAATGACCTAGAGAATGTAAGATGTGTAAGGTTTTTCAAGTAAAGTTTTAAAGCCACTGCCTGATTTTGTGAATACCAAGTAATTTGCATTTGAAGAATGCTGTATTTGTCTCCAAGGACCTTCCTTCCCTCCCTCCCTTCCTC
>NW_010265336.1:0-20914 GCF_000690775.1 Eurypyga helias
TTTTTTGTTTTTGTTTTTTTTTTAAGGAAACACACGGAGACTTGTATTTCACTGTTAGAATATTCAATGACTTTGTTATCAATAGAGGGAGGAAACAATTATAGAGATCATAAAATTGAAAAATAAATGGCAGCCTCTGTCCTGTAAACACAGTATCTGACTGACTCAAGCATTTGCAGAACCAAGATCTTACTACAGAGTAGCCATTATCATGCAGTTCGGTATTTTGTATTTTTTGAATGAAGCTGTGGATGGTATTTGGAAAATTGAGAAATCTTAATACATTTTTATGCATAAAGTGTTGTGAAATGCATAAAGGCTTTTCCCTTCATTTTTGCTTTTTGCCTTGGTTGTGCATTTTAAATAAGGTCCATTGAAATGGGCAGTAATGTTTTATTAAAAATCGGTTGTTTACCCCACAGCCATTATTACAGAAACCTCTCCCTAATCTCAGACGCGCAGGCCTTGTCCCCAGCTCCCTCATCCGTACCTGCTTTGTCTGTCATTTGTAATAAAAGTCAGTCAGAAATGATGGCTAAGATGGGGCCGTTCGTTTAGGATAAAGAAGACCAATAAGACAAAATGAAAGAGTAACGTGGATATCCGTATGGGACGTGACTCAGAAAGTTGTGAACTTACTTTGCCTGTTAGTGTCTTCTTTTTCCCTTCCTCAAATTCCTCAACTCCTCCTCTGATCCACCTGTCATGTGGCTGGCACTGTAAACTTATTTAGATGTCAGATTACCATTGAAATACCTTAATGCCGTTAAAAGCGTGCATCAGTTTCTCTGTGACAGAAATAATGTCTTCCTACAGCTCTCGAGCATGACCAGAAGCTTCTGGATAATACTTCTATGCAGATACATAGTTATAATAACAATAATGTGGAACGTTTATGATACAATTTTTTTTTTTTAGTCACCCAGTATGCTACGAGATCTCTCTTAGTATATTACTTTAAAATGACAATTCCGTTGTAAATAAATCATTATCAGTGCACACCACTGCATTCAGTCCTAGATAGACCGTGTTGTTAGCCAGAGTTCTGAAATAAACTTTCCCAAGCTTGCTTTCAAGTATCTTTCCTATGTTCTGTTGAAATTAGACTTCTATACATTGATATGTATTTAATAAGAACTTTTTTTTTTTCCTGGTACATTTCCAGAGCTCTAGCATGCAGTGAAGGTTTTATAGTCAGTGTGCAGTGCAGCAGATGTCATTCCATTTGCCTAAGTCCTGCTGACATTTGGAGTTGTGGATTAATTGAGCTACAGAATGAAATTTAATTAAAATTAAATACAGACTTGGCCATTGTATCTGTTCATTTTTTACACTCTAGTGTGTACATTTGCAGTCAGCGCCATAGTTAATTTGTTTAATCATGATGCTATGTGGGAGAAGCTGCACTTTGTTTTAAGCTAAAATTGTGGCAGATGCCAAGTGGAGCATCGTTTCTATAATTTTGTGTGATACATGTCATGTAAATGATGCTATTGATGTGCCTCAGAACAACCTGAAGGGTGCAGATTATTCTATTTGTGAAGTTACTGAAAAAGAAAAGACTATATAAAAGATGAAATTTGGTTCATATTTTTTAAGGCAAAGTTGTTTGGGGTTTTTTTAACTGATATTTTAAGTACCCTGCTAATTTACTTAGCTTATGAGGAAATATATTGGAAGTGAAAGAATTACAAAAGTGCAATTTATTTCTTTCATAATATGCCATTGTCAGAATCGGTTTAGCCTTGAGATAGATCTGTAATGAAAATGTCAACAGAAAGCATTAAAAAATGTCAATACTTGATTGTAAGAATTTTTTTCTTGATAATTGAGTAGGTAGATATGTGGGAAGCATTTGGATATTTTTTTTTTTTTCCTTCTCTCTGACCATTAATATGTAGCAAATACTAGGTAAAGTAAAAGTAACACTGCAGGGAATATTTATGGATTCTGTCTTTATGCATTTAATTTAGGTCCATCTGGAAACACTTACTTCTTCTCCTTTATATGTAGGTAGCACTAATTTTAGGTATTCTGACTCAATCTATATTAGATGCCTAAAGCAGCCAAAGTAGAGGGTACGAATACTTCTCCGTGTATTAAAATAAAGAGGACATTAGTGTACACCACCCTGAATATTGCATAATAAATTTAGTGACACATTTCTGCTGTGAAAACTGTGGACATAAAGTCCCTCATTTATAGTTTATTGAATGAATAGACTTTCAAAAACTGAGTCTGTGTTTTCAACTTTGTCTTTCATTACTACAATGAAGATTGTTCAGACACAGCATGCCTTTCAAAAGCCAGTTGAAACATAGAAATATCCCATGATATTCACCTAGTGTCCATTAACTTTGAACTGAAGGCTTCCTTTACACAGAGGAAATGTCTTTAATATGTAATGAAGTATTTCTCTTCTGTGAACTTGTCCATTCTCCATTTGAATCCACATGAACTTTAAGCATCTGCAGCAATGCGTAACTTCACTGCACGTTGAATGAAGAAACCCCTCTTTGTTTTTAACCTGCTGCTGTTCTCTGCACTTGAAGACCACCAGCTTCTGTGTTGGAAGAGACAGTGTAAAGTGGATTCCCTTTCTCTAACTCCACACTGCTTGAGGTATTATGGAATTCTTTTATATCCTGCTCTGTCATTTCTTTTCCAGCTGAAACTAATCCCATCTATTTTTCTGCCTTATTCAGTTCTACTGTTGTGTGGGGGTTTTTTAAGATAGAGGGATGGTGGAACCAGAAATGCGTATGGCATTCAACATGGGAGCAAGCCATGGATTAATATCCATTGCATACTACAATACTCTCTTTTATTTTCCTGCTAAATCTAAATGGTGAAATCCAAAGGATGCCTTTTTTTTTTTTCCTTCCATTTCTACTCATCAGTGAATTTAGATTTTCCCAGAACTATTTAAGGCCTCAAGATACTATACATGGTTTGTAATGACCAGCTCAGAGCCCATTATTTTAACAGGACAATTAAGATTGAACTTCCCTTGTACATCACTTCACATTTGTCTTTGCTGAATTTCATCTACCATTTTAACTCCCCATAGTTCAGAGCCATAAGGGCTTTCTTGGTGTTTGCACCATCAATTCTTGACTTCTCCACCTGTGCATTCTATCATCAGCAAACTGTGTCATCTCACAGTTCACACACCTTTTTCTCAGCATTGATGAGTAAGCTAAATGACATAGGTCCTTGCAGAGTTTCTCTGGCATGCACCATGCAAACTGACCATCCATCCTTACCTGTCTCCTCTGTTTTACCTAGATTTAGCCATGTCGCAACCCCTTCTTTTCCACCATGACTGCTTTGTTTCTTTCAAAGGCTTTGGTGAAAGACTTTGTCAGAAGCTTTTGAAAACTCAAGCAGACGATATTGAACAGATCTTTACAAGCCTGGTGGTGGTTGTATTCGTCACACATTACTTCCCCTAACCAGGACTGGGCTGACTCTTACCTGGTATAACAATTTATCTATCGGTACATAAGTTCTGTTCTTCTTGTATCCACTAAGTGTCCTGGTGCATACTTAAGGCTTACCTGTTTACAGATACTCCCTGGGATGCATCTCAAAAATGGGTGGCACATTTACTACATTGCAGTCCTTAATTAAGTGGTTTTTAAATGGTAGATTGCAAAATACAATTAGTTTTTTTAACTGTAGCTGATATTACAGCTCAGCTATTGCTGAGCTCCTTTGAATCTATACCGTGAATACTGTTTGGTCCTGGTGATTTGCTACTTACCTTTTTTTCCCCTTTATTTGTCACGTAAACTATTCTACTGATATTCAATTTGAGATAGATTTTCTGCTGTGACCTTTATCAAGAAAGCTTCAATTGTAGGAACCTTCTGAAGTTTTCTACAGTGTACCCAGAACAAAACAAAACAAAACAAACAAACAAAAAAAAAAAAGGCAAAAAAGCTGTGACACTTGCACACTCATGGTCTTCCAGCTGTAAGAACATTCAAGCAGAATTCCTGCTACTGATGTGCTTGGAAACACATTATTGTACGCTAAGCTTTCAATACCTTGTGTAAGTTTTTATTCACTCTCTTATGGACTGCCTCTCTGGGTTTTTTTTTAGAATTAACTCACCACAGTTTATGATAATCTATTTTCAGCTTTCAGAATGCTACCTTCTTGGTTTTAATAACTTCTTTTCCCTTCCGGTGGAATAATTTTAAGTTCTTCTTGCCATAACTGTTTTCTGAAGTGACCGTTTGCTTTCGGCCTCAAACAGGATGCCCCTTGTCTTTGCATTGCCTGCAAGGTTGTAACTCGCTGAACTGCCTCCCTCTGGGATTTAAAGCTTTCCATCTTCATATGTAGCAGAGCTATAGCATTGCTGAATTTGAGCACAGATTTTTGAGGCGAGGCATGGTCACACGGCATTTTGGAGGTTTGTCCAAGAAGGTTGAATTCCATTGTAGCTGCGGTTACAGAGTGGATTTTTGACAATAACTTTTCAAATCAAGCCTGTTGTTCTGCTCAAAAGCAAGTCAAAGGTTTCTTCTCTCACTGGCCACTAAACAGACTGCTCCATCAATCAATTGCTGGCCATGTCTACAAATTTAGTCTGTTAGGTTAACACACTACTGATGCTATAAAAATGTTGATATGCCTCTTAACAGCACAGGAATTAGGATTAAAGAAACAAGGGTAGCTGGGTGGAAGGAGGCACCACTTTGTGGACTCAAACCTGAGAGTGGAGAAGTAAAAATACTTTAATCTTAGGGTTAGGAGAATCGATAACACAGTAATCTGGAAGGGATCACTGGAGTAAAAAAGGTTCATCCCTGTCTGTGCAAGACAGCAGCACTGTGACCAGTGGGCACATCACTGCGTGTGAGTCCTCTTACAGTGACATCTGTACTAAAATTTTTACTTTTTTTTCAGTTGTGGACAAGGAAAAAAAGATCTGGTGATGATAAAAATGGCATATGCCAGGAACAGGTAACAGTCTGCATGAAAAACAGTGAAATAACAGGAATTACTGGAGGATGCTGGAGAAATGAAACTGGATAGTCAGCCAGCTGACAGAATGGTGGGTTTGAAAATGGAGATTTCTTACAGGCAAGAGAAAGATTTTTTGCCTAACTTCCAAGATAATAACGTGACATTCAGGAAGAAGGAGTAAAGGCAAAACTGGAGAGAAGACTCAAAGGAAAGTAGGCAAGGGTGGGAAGCGATGGGAGGGAGAGATGTTTTAGGCAGTGGTCAAAATTAAGTACTAGAACAGAGAGGAGGAACAGAGGCATGATATTGAGAATAATAAAGTTTAAAATTAGGGGTTCAACTGTGAAAGAAAGAAGGGGTAGATGTGAAGAGACACGACATTACAGATGCAGGCTAAAGGTAGCAGGTGAGAGCATTCAGTAGTAGAAGGGGCATGTGAGAAGATAGTCATGGCTGCAGAGGTGGGAAAGAGACTGGAGAAGAATAAGCAGATCACAGCGCTGAAGATGAGAGTAGGAGGAATACAGTGAGTATATTTAGGGGTGTTGTTATGTACAAGTTATATAGCTTAAGAGATGCAAGGAAACATAACAGGAATATTTTAGAATATTTTTAACTGTCAGAAGGGAAGAGGCTAGTGATCCACCATGGCAGAGGGTTCAGGAAAAGACGATATGATGTTTTTTACTTCGGGAGATGTTGAAGGACAATATGATTTTGGGGGAAGCATCTTTCTGGGTATAAAGACAGCAGTTCATTTAAACCCATAGCACAACAGTCCTGTGTGGAATATTTAGTTTGTATCATGTTTTTTCAATTATAGCTCTTTTATTCCTACAATACCAATTATTTCAAAACTTTACTGATATATTAGTGTCAGTTATGTTACAATCTTGAGCTTCGTGGTAAGTACTCACTGATTGCCAGTTGGAGTCATTGTGTGCCTATTCATTCTTCTATTCAGGATGGTAAAATAACATGCTTTTACAACTGTTACTGTATCACAGACTTGCAAAGTTTTGGATGACTTCTTTTGCAATCTAACATTCAGAAATTAAGTCATCTGCTAATACTGAATAGGTAGCCAGTAATTCTCCATGGATCCATTCTTCCCCGTTGTTCATTTAGGGGCAAAACTAATCTCTCATCTTTCCTCATTGCAAGCTTGCAAATATGAAGCATGTTTAAACAAGCTTTACGCTCTGTTTCACGTGAAAGCCAAACTAATTTTAGTGTCTGTTTCTGTTGCTTACAACTTTCATATATATAGGACCATTACTCAGTGTGACAGAGCTTCCTTGTCCTGTCTTATACCTTGGTTCATGGTGCTGTGGGAAATACACAGACGCACTTTTACATTCAGAATTGGAAATTATGATAATTTGAAACAAAAAATGCCCTGCTCTTATTCCAATTAGAAATTAATAATCTGCTTGTATTATACCCCTTTGTCTAAGTGATATAGAGTCTAATACCTCTGACATTTGCTGCAGAAATTGCTCTGTGGGGTTCTCTGCTTCACATAATTTGGACTTGCCCCAAGATTATTTAATTATGGAAAAGAAATTTGTGCTGTCATTGAACCAGTGTTGGTGATTTCAAGTGGAACCAACATATGCTAAGCTTACATAAATTATTAAACCAAATATAACTTAAACTTTTTCCTTTTACACATTGTTGATGGCCACATGTCTAGTCTAGAAGATACAGTCGGAGCACTACTCCTATCCTGAAGTAGCTATTGTATAAAGAGAAATAATTCCAATTTGCGTCTTTTGAAAACAATACAGAGTCAAAAGACAAAAATTGAAATTTCAGAGCAGCCTCCTAAAAGCATATGATTACACTGGTAGTCTTGAATTTGTGCAAGATGGTCTTCTAAGGACGTACTCTTGTTTTAATAGAATTAGTGAGGTAAACACTATGGAAAAATTTTTCTGCTGTATAATCAAGATTGCACTGTTGGGCTTTAAAGTTGCATACTATCAGAGGTTGTTTTCATCAATCTTCATAACTGCTACTGCAATATATCTTATTTTCCATTTTTCTTGTTCTTTAGCATAACATTATGTAATTCATAAATTATCGTGAGAAACTGACAGGCTTTTGTTTTCTCTCTAGTAAGTATTTTAATTTGGTGACCTCTGATCATTAGGCAGAATATTTCAGAGGAGAAGAGAATGAATGTCTGTGAGAAATGCCATTCTTTGATGCCTTTGATGAAGAGACGCTTCATGCAGTCAGTGTGACACACAGCATGGGTGTAATCCTTGACTACAGTCTGACTTTAAAACATCATGCACCAGCTGTGGTCAACTCTGCATTTTTTAAGGGTGCTTTGGGGCTGGACTTTTTAATGATGTAAAGACTACTGCAAGGCTGCAGATCTTCTTATATTCTGTCTGGTAGCCATAAGGCATGGCTTTATAATTACACAGATGCATTATCATTGCCTATGTTTTAAACTGTATTAATGACTGTGTATGGACTGAGAATAGGCAATAAATAGGATATAGCAGTATTCTTGTTGGAATTTCTGAGAACAGAAACAGGGAACCGGGTTTAATGGTTCACACAGTATTACGAGTATTTTTGAACAGGTTGTTTCAGAGAAACGTTATCTCACCTTCATGAAGAATTAGTGTGGGGTTCTGGCCAGTTGTTTTTTTAGGAATGCTAAATGGATATTTATAGGGAGTGGGGTTTTTTGTTAAGAAAATTATCATTAGACATAGACATGCTGACATAAAAAAGGATAAGATAGTGTAGAGTGAATGTTTGGAATTTCTAACCACCCCAAATCATTTTGCCTGTGTAACTCATTTTAAACTAAGCTGGGCTCTGAAAAGGCACGAGGACAGTAAAAAACATGCACAGTTTGAATCAGAACCCACAAAGAGATTAATTTTTCCAAAGACAATTGAAAATTTTTATGGTTTTTATCTCCTTTTTTGTGATTGCTTTTAAGTCTGTGGATGTGCATGAGTCACATTTTACTGTAAGTTTAAAATTTTACTTTTAAGAAAAATGAAAACTGTTTTTCTTCACTTCAGTAGAATGAACTCTTTTGAGACTTGACAAATAATTATTGAAGCAAGTAGTGCTATATCTCTTACAGCTGATGGGTAAAGACCAGGCAGTTCCATATGTCCCCTATTTCCTTTAAGTGATGTCTTGTACTGCAGATGAAAGTGGGAAAATGGGTAGGCTTGCTTGTCTTCAGCTCTTCTCTTTAAGAAAGATCTTTTGGCTATTTGAAGTGTTGGTTCATAATGTTACAGCAGGTAATAATCTGCAGGCCTTATTATCATCATCTGGTTCAATGTATGTGCAGGATCACCAGGAAAAATGGTGGGAGAAATATGGGGTAGTGTGTGTTCATTCAGATTTAAGCCATTGACACGGAACCATTTCCTGATTTTTGTCTCATTGACTCACTGAGTGTCTTTCTCCAGCCATGTCTATGCTACAGACTGCAAGACAGCGAAAACAGTACAGGGATATTATAAATGAGGTACCTTAGGTACCAGAAACTTAAGCAGTTTGGAGCTCCCCACAGGCTAATTTTCCTTGCTGAAGCAGATTAAATTAGCCCATATGAAGCTTGTGCTGCTGAGAGTGGAGTGCTTCTGGTATCCAAGTCCATCTAAAAATAGCTTTGGAAACTCTATTCTTTGCAAGCTGCCGTGCGGGCATGCGTTTATTGTCTGGAGATGGCTGCGGCCTGCGTGGAACTGAAATAGTTAAGGATCAGAAGCCACCCTGCCCATCAGTAATCTTAGATGTGGTTTAAATGGCCAAGGTAAAATGTAGGTGGATGCAAACCTAATCTCCCTCTCAAAGACAATAGATACAAATTTATTAACCATGATTGATGTTTATTTTTAAATGTATATCTATTAACCATAAAATAAGTGTCCAATTAGCCGTAAATGTACATTTTAAAACAAATATGAACAATTACTATTTGCTTTCTATGCTGCTGTTTTGTTAAATATCCGTACCACATTGCTTTATGCTGGAATTACAAGTTTTATTTTCATCCGAACTCTCTATGCCAGACTTCTGTTTATTGAAAGGGTGGGTGAAAGGAAAAAAATGAAAAAGGAAAAAAAGAAAACAAAACCCTGCACCTGCCAGTCTAATGTATTGATATATCAACTTCTATTAAAAATGGGATTCATTAAATAGAAGAAGCACTGACTGTATGTGTTATTTTCAAGTTGGATGTAAAATTACAATGTAGGCTATAAAAACTAGAGTTTTTCACAGTTGTGGCATAAAGAATGTTACCATTTTACACTGCTTTATGAAAACTTCCTAAAATCCATATTGGGTTACTTTCTGTTACGTTCTTTGAAATACCTTTTTGAAAGCATCCAGTGGTCTGTAAACGTGTGAATGAGCCTGCAGATACGTAAATGTGTATACTTTGCTTTTCTATAACTGGGGCATAATTAAATCAAGGATAGCGTAAATATCTCCCTCTGTTTAAGAAGAGTGATTAGAGTAAACAAGCATGGATATAGAATTTTTTCACTGTTCTTGTTGGATATTTTGTTTCTAGAATTGAAAGTGTTTTGATGATGTATAGTACACTGTCTTGAGTAACTTCTAATCTGAAATGAAGACATGTGAAACTATTTTAGAGAGATTTTGAACCTCTCTAACTCTCTGCAGTTATGAAGGCTGGCTGTATTTCTGAACTGTAACAAGGAGATTTTTGTAAAATGTTCTTCATAGTAGAACTTGTTTTATATAAGACATACTTAAAAAGCTAATTTCTTTTCTCCTTTCTGCACTGCAATCCACAAAGTGTGATTAATAATAGATTTAAATTTGCTAAGTGCATTTACTCCTTTGTGCCATCATAAAGAGAATCTATTACTGTAAAATTGAGGCTTAGTTCCAAATTGCGCCATTATGAAGTTTTCTTCCAGCAATGTTTTGTCTCTAATACACTTCCCTCATTGTAATTCTATTGCAAACCTGATGTCTAGCATCAAGTCTCACAATAATTATTTTAAATTGCTACTAGGAACAGTAGTCCTGGTGGGATATATTACTACCATTCTAACAAGATGAATTTCAATGCACTTGTAACCATATTATAGTGTATTATGAAAGAAAGAAAAGCTTTGAGATGTAGGTATGCAAGCAGATTCAGAACACTGAAAAATGATTTTTATCAACTTCTTAGCACATCATGTTGCAGTTTTGTACCATCAATTTAAATTAGCATTAATTATATATTAAAATTTATTAAAAACTATATAGCGATTTTAAGTAATTCTGAGCAATGAGATAGGGTGGAGCTTTAGAAATGGAATTGTTTTGCTGAAATTACTACTAGACTCAGAAGTCTTGTGTGAGGAGTAAGTAAGAACTAAAAGGCAGTGTAAACTAAAGGAGTGCCCTGCAAACGCTGATTTCACAGCGGCAGAAATCGCAAAGCTCTGTGGCTCTAGTTCATAATGTGATCACTGATTAGCTCCTAAATTGATCTCACTTAGCCTAGAAACTTTAAGGCAGATCTTCACATTACTATCCAGCTGACGTAATACATGTGTGAATACAGTAAAGCTCTGCCTGTAGATTTATTATCTTGAGGAGTTCTATAATTAAGTGCTTATGCTATAATTAAATTATATATAATTAACTGATAATGTGCAATTATTTGCACATCAATATTCAATATAACTAAAGTTATAAACAGATAAATCTGTAATATATTAATCTTATGCAGCGGCACTCAGAAGACGGCTAAAATTTCCGACTTCCCCAATTTCATATTTAGAAAATCCAGAACTGAGTGTTGTCTAAGCAACATGAAAATAACCTCCCTGGGCAAACAAGAGAAGGCGGCAAACTTTTACGTCACTCTGTGTTATAAAAGGAGCCGGGTGCCTGTATTTAGTTCATATGTGTTATAAGTTACACCTTTAAGCAATTAAAACAATGTGAAAGGTGCATGGCAGTGGTCATCACGGAGCCACATACCACGGTCTCATTTTCTCAACAAAGCGTGCAAGAGAAGACAAACTGCATACAGCATGTGGTCAGAAATCATCAACAGCTCATTACCTTTTGTTTTAAACGGGGTTTCATATTCTGGGTTTCATATTCTGAACGTGGTGCCGATAGCTGAATCTGGGGATGGAGCGTGTTGTCTGTGTATACTCGGTTGGCCACACATTCCTTATGAGTGTACTACCTGTAGTGACTTCATCCATAGATACAGCTGTAAAAGTCACAGTGCACTTTCTTGTTTGGGGGGGAGGGGAAAGTCTGGGTGATGGAAAAATTATTAGAAACAGAAATTGCCTTGAATCTAATGGTCTGTTTTCTTTGACTGCTGACATCCCTCTTCATAAATGTTTTACAATGCCTTCCTCTTCCCCCTCCCATTTCTGAATTGAATCTTTTCTGTGAATTTAGAAAAGCACATACAGTCCAAAAGTATAGGTTGAAGTTGTTTCTCTAAGGATGTGACATGGTAAGAAGTGTGTTACCTTCTAACTGCCAATTAGTTTTCAAACCACTGTTGATTTAAGACAGTGATGTAAAGAACTAAAGATGATTTTAGACATTTTTTTCAGGATGGATTCTCATATTTGCTTATACTTGTATCCACTGTTACTTTAATTCCTTGGATCCTACACTACTAAGGGTGCAACACTTATGTGTTTGAATTTTTGTATTTCTGTTTATGTCTATAAGCTCACAGTTGCCATGCCCAGGTTACTCATACAACTCCACAGAAGTGTAGAATGAGTTTGTAACATAAGTGCATATCTTGTCGTTTTCACAAATTAAAACAAAAAAGTCAAAATGTGTGGAACCCTCCAAATTCAAACAGCCATGCCAGTGACCACATTTTCACATGTGGCCATTGCCTGCTAACTTGGGTAAGGTCACTGCAGGCTGTAATTTGCTAACTTTGATTAAAAGAGAGCTCAGATCCTCAAAAGTGATGGCCTCTTATCCAGTGTGGAGTAAAGCTAGGGAAGTAAAGTAAAGGTCTACTGGATCAAGGCTAAAGTACTTAGCACCCTGCAGAGCTGGTGCCAGAAACTGAGAAACTAATTGCCAATAGTTGCTCCATTAAGAATAAATACGTAATTTTGCTTTTGTACCTTGCCAGCTTGAAATGCTTGAAGTAATTTGTTTGTTTAGAGAAAGGACAGAACGAGTGGAAAAGAGTGTCATGAGTGTAGATGTCATGCAGCCCCACCAGTAAGCCACAGTCCGTTACAAATGTAGAATTAACGGATGGATGTGAAAATAGTTCAGTATTCATATTCTACCTTTATCTGCTTGACTTCTTAGTAGAAGCATTAGAAATGGTTTATGACAATTTACTATACACAGTCCTTCTAAAAGTTCTTCAATAATGGTGACTTGCACCAGCTTTGCTACAAGTCAAAAGAGCAACTAGTAAAATGTCTTTCCACTCCACCAGTCCTGGCGGCCATAAATCACATTAATCCAGCTCACATCTTTCTGACTGAAAGTGCTCACCCCAGTCTGAAAAGGCTGGGTGCTGGAAAAGTACCATATTGCCTTTGCATAGGAATTTCAGTGATTCTTGATGCTAAGGTGCTACCAACCATTGTGTGAAGTTATTTTCCAAAGTTTTAATGACACATCTCAACAAATTATTCTTTTCAAATTAAGTGTTGCATGGTGTCTTTTTTCCCCCTTGTACGCATTTCAGTGTATGGAGATCAGTATACAGATGTACATTTTCACAGTTGGTGCAAAAGTAAAAAACATTTTTACTCCCTATATGGTGTACCTGACAGCTTGCTGCTAGGCAAATGCCAAACTATGAACCTTGAATTTTTTCTGATAAATAAAAGGCTACCATTAATGCTAAAAACGTTGTATTCCACAGCACATTTTCTTGCCCAGCAGAGGCTGTTGGAGAGAGATAAACAGAATTTCATCCAAGGCCCTCTGAGTGTTAATAAAGTAAAACCGAAGATGCATACTGCTCCTAAAAACACTCTTAAGTGCTAAATAAAAAAATTCTGTCAGAGTAAGCCCATAACTTCACCTCTTGGGATTGATTACGTCCTTCGGCTTAAAATATGAAGTGAGCCTTAATGAGAAATTGAAATTAGCTTGGAAATTCTTTGTAATTCTTACTTCTTTGAACTTAGGAAAAGAGTAATTCATTTGCTAGTTCAAGAAGTAAAGCAAGAATATATGCTGCTGAAATATTTTAATAGTACTTAACTTGCCAACACTAGATGGCAAGAGACATATTCTATTTAATGTTAAGAAAGTACTATGTGAATTTACCAATATGTGTATCAACTCCAGATTTCAAGAGTGTTGAATGGATTCTTGTCCAGAGCTAGATAAATTTGAATTCCACAGAGCTGAAATGTTGGAAATTAGCTGCATGATGTATGAACCCAAATAATAGTGTTCCTGACGTAGGAAAAAGTGATGGAAATTAAACATCTAGTTATGCACAGTGTGTCTGCACAGTGTGCTGCATGCATCGCATGTGTTAGAATTTCTTCTCAGTTCTTTTTTTAATCTTTTATTCATAGCATTGCAGGTGATGAAAAATTTATGCCTTGAGTCTGGCATTGAAATTAAATGCAAAATGAAAACAGAAGCAGTTTATACTGACAGCTTAAATATCTTTATCTAGCATACGGTTGGACTATAAAAATCACTGGGTGACTTTTAAAATCTCCCACGTGCAAAAATGCAAACATTGCACAATAAAGGATAAAGTTAGGACTCTCTGTATATTAACAGAAAAGTTTCCATTCATTATTATTCACCACTAATTTTTCAGAATTATTTCAGCACGTCAGGTGAGTGTGAATACAGATTCCTGTACAGCCCAGCTACTGCCACTATTGCAAAACTTACAGAAAAAAATTAGGTTGTGCATTACATTTTCTGAAGACAATTTCTATATTTTCCTTGTTTTAAATTGATTGAAAGGCGTACATCTTGTCCTTGCATACTGCTGCAGTAAAAAGTTAATTATTCAGGTGAATTGTGACGGTCATATTCTGTAATAAGAGCAGGGTTACTAAGAAACGTATATTTTTATAAGAAATGTATATTTTTAAAGTGGCAATCTCTATAACACATACTTAGAAAAGAATAAAATAGGGTTTTTAAAGCAATTTTTATTGTAACAGTAGCCATAAAATACTATATTTAAAATGCTGTTTTGAGTCATTCAATCACTTTTTGAGTTGTATACCTGCAACGTTTTTTTTGTTGTTGTGGGGTGGTTTTCTTTTTTTCTTGCTTTTTTTGTTGCTTTTATTGTTTATGTAATGCTAGGTCACTAATTATAAATTTAATATTGAAATCATTATCAAGAAAATAATTGCTATGAACTCTTGTGAATAGTGAGTTATTGTGCTCTAGGAGATTGATGTACTAATACCAAGAAAAATAATCTATATTAAAAATATTTTAATAACTGACATGTGAAACATCCAAGCCTATTTGCAGTCATGTAGAGTACTAACAGTAAACTACCAATTAGACTTTCATATGTAGAAGCCTGTTCTCCAGTGCTTACCAGTTTTACATTCACTATCTGATTTGTGGCTTTTTACAATGCCTTATATAAAAGTTAGTGTGTATAATTATGCAGATAATTTTATACAATATTAATTGTGCTAAGAGTGTACTGAAAGTCTGTTTAATTCAGTAATTCATTTGCATTTTAATGATTCTAACAGCATAAGGTTACAGAGTAAAATTGAAACATCTCGATGACTGTTACTGCAGTGTGAAAAGAGTTGAAGCTCTCATTTCGTGCTCTTAAATCTATTAAATATATCATTAGCAAAATTCACATTTAAAAACATTGGAGAACACAGATTCAGTGAGTTACAAAATGTGCTGCAATGTATCTTAAAGTCCATTATAGAGCAAAGGGTATTTAGAACATTTTGGAATTTGATATCTGTGGCATTTGATTGCTGATTTTAATTTGTTCACTACAAGTATTCAGCACTTGAACAGATAATTCTGGTAGTGATAGTAGACTGAATATATCAAATGCACTTGAGGAAAGATGCTGAGATACCTTTCAGTGGGAGGAAGGAATGCGAGAAAGAAATACTTTTTTATTTTTTAATCAGATCTTTTAAAGACATAAGATACAGTCCAGGGAGGGGTTTATACTACAGGAGTGAATGTGCTAGCTTTCACAGATACAGGGAGTAACATATTCTGTTGATGTGTATCGATAGATTTTTCAGTTAGCTATGTAACATTTCTCCCATTTCCTTTATCATATACAGATTTAATATCAGCATGAATAAATCTAAATTGTTTGCTTCTTTCTTCCTAATTCCTGAAGCAATGTAAAAGCCTGGAGAGGTTTGAAGTGACAGGATTACAAGCAGTCTTTTGCATACATGGCCTTTAGGGATGAGCGGCTACCTTGCATCTAATAAACAAGAAAGTGAATTCGTTGAATAATGAATTAAGTGGCATAAGTTGTGATAACAAGGAGCAAATGTAACTTCAGACGAATGGTATTTGCTTTGTGTGGGGTTATCTGAGAGGGCTGATGCTTCGCCAAGGGATATCGAAAAAAGGCTCATTATATTAAGATGTTCTTTCACAGAACACAGCCTAAAATGATCTTGCAATTTTTTCGTTTGCTGAGCTCCTTTGTGTGCCTCTACCAAGCCAATCGTCTCCACCAGGGGGATAACTGGGGTTCTTTTAGGCCGTTGAATTTTGTTTATAATGAAAATTCCTAGTGAGTTTTAGATGGGTCACCCAACAATTAAATAGAGATGTCTAATTGGTTGATCCATATTAGGGTCAGCAGCTGGTTGCAGAATAAAAGCTTGCAGTGCCCCACTTGCACAGTTCTGAACCAAATTAAATTATTAATCTACTCTTTGCTTCAATGTAGCTTCACAGGGATCCCTAACCTGCCATACCGAATAAAGCAGAACTACTACTTTACATTTTCATTATGACGAATTATATTTTAAATTGCAAATACATTCCCATTTAGTTCACATAGAATATCACATTCAGTATGTTGAATTTATTCAGGCAGTTAGTGTTTATGTTTATTTTGTTAATTCTAGCTATTAAATGGACCTGGGAGCTCATAGGCATACAGTTAGTATACATAAAGTATTGAAACAGTCAGAATATGAGTCTGAAAGAGCTGACAGGAAAATGTTTGCTTTCTTCAATTGATTTTTTTTTTTTAATTAAGAGGTATTTTATGTGTTCAAATGGGCTATAAGTTAATTCACAATTAAACACAATTATCTTTGTATTGGCAATGAGGAAGCAGGTCTCTTACCTTTACTGTCATTATATGTTTGTTTCAATTTTGTGTTATTTAATTAGTTACAGCTGATGTGCATAATGTGTTAGAGTACACTTGCAGCAAATTATTACTGTATGAAGAGAACTGTGTGTTCTTGAATAAAACCTGTAATTTTTCTTTTAACAGTTACACTTCATAATTCATAAAGAGCAACAGCTGAGATGAATCAGACTCTGCATTATTGTTCATTCTAGTCCAGTGAGGAAGATTATAGCTTGAATTATACTATGTGAAATAATGGCAGGAATCCAGCTATGTGCTTTTTCATTATTTTTTAATTAAGTTTTTAAAGATACCTAGTGCCAGTACCCAGCTGATTAAGTGGTCTTGGCTCTAGAGCCTGTTGCTTTTAAAAATACACGTATTGATATGTACTGCCTTTAGGAATAAAGCAGCAGGCCTTGTTTTGAATTTTGGTGATACAAAATCTTAGGCTTCAATGTCGCATTAAATAGAGCATGCTACTTGTTGATAAGGTGACCTGAGAAAGAGATAAGCCAAAGGGATTATTGTTGAAATTGTACCTGGAAATTTGGTCAGCTATTCTAATGATTCTGCATGGTGGCTTACATTGATGGTGGCCCTGGCCCAGTTCCAGTGATGCTACTGTAAAAGCAGGATTAGTCCTGTTGCATCTATGTGTGAGTTACGTACCATGGAAGTCATCACCAAAGTAATAAAGTGTTGCAGTTAACAGCTGTTTCTTATGACATGGATCTCCAAATCCAGAAGTTCATTTTATCCCTAAATGGTTTTGCTGACACTTACTTGATGTTGTTGAGCTTGGTTTGGTTTGTTCATGGGGATCTGGTGGGTTTTTTTTTTTTTTTCAAGTTAGTCAAGTCCAGACAAGACTCATGACCAAGTTAAATGAATAGTGGGTACAGGGGCAGGGGAAGGGGGAGGGAAAGGAGGAGAAAAATGTGAAGCATTCATATACTTTCCCCAATTCTTACTGTATTAGCAATATTAATTTAGAAGAAGAATGGAAATTTCTGTTAAAAGTGAGGTTGCTGTCAAAAAGAAATTAGGGTATGTAAAAAGAATAGGCTAGAGAATAATGCAGAAATATCATTATAGAAGTTTTGTCTCATTTCAAATGTTATTTCCCGTGGTGGATAACCCTCTCACAATGGATGTGGCAGACTAGGGGGAGCTCAGAAAGAGTGCTGCAAGGTCAGAAAGTTTGTACTGCACCTGAAAGTGGTATTTCATCCGACTTGAAATACGTGTGTAACTGATCTATAAAGGTTATACGGAGAGTTTCTGTTGGCACTATTAGAAGAGAATACCAGAGAAATGGAAGGATGGCAAATTCACAACAGTATAAAATAAATTTTTGTACAACAAAAAACTAACCTGAAGGTAATTGCCACACAATGACTTTAGTAAACAAGTTAGGTCTTGGGAGGAGAGAAAGCTTTGTTCTTCACAGCTGTGCATTCTAATAGGTAGTGATAAAGAAGGTACAGACTGGATAGATAAAAAGTAGCCTTGTGCCATTCTCTAGGTAGTTGTGATTGGAAGTAGGATTTTGTGGAAAGGGATGTCAACATCCTCCCTTTGGTTTCATGTGCCTTCCTTCTAGATTTTCCTTTCTAAACTGTTTCTGGAAAAATATTTTACAAAAGAAACTCCTCTTTCTTGCCTCTTCTAAAATACGTCTGTGCGCACAGTAGTGCTTTGCACCATGCTTGTCTTCTGTGGCTGGTTAGCCCAGTGCCCTCTCCATACCCCTTGCTGTTTTCTGCTCTTCTTCAAAACCGCAAGCCATTTGCAGTTTATGCAAATTATTTATTGTATACATTTTATATATATTATTTTGTTAATTAATCTTTCCACCTCCCAAGACAGAATATTTTTGAACACCACCCATATTATGAGCTGCTTTAAACTACTTTAATCACTGACAGCAGCATTACCCTAGCAGCAGGCAGATTATGCTTGCTGTCCTTGTTGAGGTTCTCCAGTAGGTTTTGTTTTTCTTGCTAAGGTCCAGTATGATATAACTGTGTTTTTGTTGATACTTGTGAAATCTATTTGAAATCTAGTTCACCTATCATCATGTAATCTATCATCATACCTCTTGACTTGAGCATAAACCTACCTGAGCTCTTGGATAAAGAAAAATGGGTTTTAGCTTTTGTCTGCTAGCCTCTCCTTGATAAGGACAAATTTCAGATAAGAAAAAAAATTGATCAATGCTAGGTCGAGAGATCAAGTAATCAGCTGTCTGTATTACACTTTAAAAGTTTAATATATATAGTTACAAATGTAATATTACTAAATTCAATATGACCGCTTTTTATCAGCCTATGAGCTATTGAGAAAAAGGTTAGGTTCATATAGGGTACAAGATTGTGAGGTTTTATGTATTTGTTACAGCGCCTGCTTCCTAAGAATGACTGCATGGTGGCAATGGTGAGAAAACATGATACTATTAGATTTCAATGATGATCCAGAACTTTTCTCAGCTATGATTACCATAATATATAAAACCTAGGATAACCTGTATGCATCCAAACAAACCATAGAGGTCTGTAATGTTTTTATGGACTGGTTTTTGTTTTCATTAAAATATCATGCTTTCCAGGGATAAGATTTTGGATTGATTTTGAACAGTAATAAATAGAAGGGTCCAGTCGGAATCAGAGTTTCCAGACAGTAGATTTATCAAAATGAAGAGGACTGAGAAATCAAATGTATTTCTGTTCTCACACATGATGATGTTAACATGCTTGGTCTTTCTTATCTGTGATAATATTTATTTAAACAATTCTTATTAACACGGACAAATACAACTGTTGTTTTTCCAAACCAGAAGATTTTGAAGCATTTTCAAGCACAATTCCAGATAGACCATCTCTGACCTGATCTTCTCATGGCTCCTGTTCCATTTTGACTTAATCGGAAATGTTTCTTTTGTTTCATTTTAGCAGTGTTGCACTTCAGTCTCATCTTCACTAACCCAAAGATTCGTGTTCAGCATAAAAATCTTCCCCATAAGAAATAATGAGAGATATGAGGCATTCACAGAATACCACAGCCCATCTAAGGTATAGGAGCAGCTCAAATAAGCTATTATAACCAAATTGACATAGGATGGATCAGTTGGATTTAATAAAAATAATGCACAGAAATGGGAATTCTTTTTTAAACTTCTGTTTTTCCCTTTAAAAGTAAGAAATTTCAGTGAAGAAAAAAAATCCTGTGAAGGACTTAACTTTTGCTTAAGCATGTTCCATCAAGATATGTTTTCAATAGAAACTATGAAGTTCCATGTCAGCTCTACTCATTAATGATGGTTAATCTTATCAGTGTTTTTCATTTTGATCAACGATTGTAATTTTTAACTTGCTGTTCATTTCAATGATATTTTTCTAAGTAGCTCTTCATGACATTTTGAGAGAAATTTGGAATGTTTCCATGATTATAAGTGTAACAGCGTTATCAAAAGTAGACAGATCTTGTACTACTGAATACCCGTAGGTGTGTTCTGAAAGCAAGTTACTCATAACGATCATGTTATCTCAGACACTTCATTCTCAAAAAGTTAGTGCTAATTAGCAAGACTGGTATTTGTTTCCCCTCTTGGCCAAAAAACAACTCAAAATAAAACATTTAAGGTCAAAAGCATGAGTAGGAGAAAACAGACCTTCCCATTGAGTTTGACAAAGATGTGATTCCAGAGACTTGTGATTCTGACTCAGTGCAACCTGCAGTATTAATAGCTATGTGGGCTCCTGATGAAAAGAACCCAAAAGTTCCAATACCCAGCAGGAAATTTTTGCCTTCCTTCTTTAAGTAGGCTTCACTCTGGATTGAAAGAGAAATTTTGCGTACCCCCATTGCCCTAAGGCATGCCTTGAGTTGTGATAGAAGTGCTATCATCAGTTGATTAGTTTGATTTTTAAAAAGTAATTTTCAGTTCATGTATCTCATTATTGTTGCAATTGAAAATGTCAATTTCTTATCCAAGGTCTCGTTTTTGTCATTAATAACATGCTGAATGTCTGAGAAGGAATTCTTTAGACCACCCTTCTTGGGATGTTCTTTCCATACGAGCTTTGAGGAATGAAAGATGAGTATTTTTAGGGTGAAAATCAGCATAAGTTCTGATCATTGAGGGAGATCCCATCCTTCTCCTCTCTTTATGGATGATACCCAAAGGAAATCACCTGTCTGAAGATTTGGCAGAAATGCACTGACTAAATTATGGTAAAACACCATTCAAATGTACCAATTCATGATAGTTTATTTTCTGTTTTCTTTAACTTCCTGATTTTTCTTTCCCAGAAAATGCATAGAGTTAACTTGAAGTCATATATCAGACCACTGTAAAAGGCTAAAACAAACAAAAAATAATTAAAATGTCTTCTGGCCTTGTGATTCCACAGATGTTTTCAAACACCAACTAATTGATACCAGCTCTGCTTGGCATAGTCCTTTAGACACGACAAATTCTAGCGTGTTGTAACAAGCAGGTTGGTAACAGGACCGAGACCGAGGCCATCAGTGACAGTGGTCATGTCTCTGGGATACAGTGTTTGAGGTAAGGGGGGAAGAAGACTGAGAAGGGAA
>NW_010265336.1:21007-24045 GCF_000690775.1 Eurypyga helias
CGCCCCTGTCTGCAGCCCATGGTGAGGCCGGCTGTGCCCTGCAGCCACGGAGGGTCACGGGGGAGCAGAGACCCACCTGGAGCAGATACCCCAGGCTGAAGCAGGGGCAGAGCGAGAGGATCGTCCCCTGAGGAGGAAGGAGCGGCAGAGACAGCGTGTGATGGACTGACCACAACCCCTATTCCCCATCTCCCTGTGTCGCTGGGGGGGATGAGGGAGAGAAATGGGGAGCAAAGCTAAGCCCATGACAAAGTGAGGGGTGGGGAAAGGAGTTACAAGATTTGGCTTTTATTTGTCACTATCCTCCTCTGATTTAAATGTTAATAAATGAAATTAGTTTCCCCAAGCTGAGTCTGCTTTGCCCGTGACAGTGACTGGTGAGTGACCCCTCCCTGCCCTTATCTCTACCCACCAGCCTTTTGTTCTGTTTTCTCTCCTTTGCCCAGCTGAGGAGGGGAGGGATGGAGCTGCTTGAGTGGGCACCTGGCCTCCAGCCAGGGTCAGACCACCTCAGTTTGTAATAAGAATAGTCATTATACCAAGCAATAGCACAACGTCTATACACTAAAACATGCTTCAGTTTGGAAACTGCCAGCAATTTAGCTGTTTTATAACATTAACACCAGTACTTTATACATAATTAATTTAATTCTTTGGAGAGGCTAGCTTTTAACTAAAACTTAAAGCTATGGAAAGATAATATAATTCTCTACAATTGAATTTAGCTTAGTTTTTGAAAATGGTATAATTAAAGTTCTTAAGAATTCTGAAAATGTTCTTTAGCAGCATCTCAGCCTTTTCTGTTCTGCAGGTGGGTTTGGGATTGCCTCAGTTTTCTGTTGTGTGTCATCTTTCGGGCTCAGAAAATCCCTCTGAAACCTCATGATAAACAGCACAAATACTCTTTATTTTTGCACACTCTCACTTAAAACATCACAATGTGATTTCTCAGTATCTAAATTTGATGATGTCAAATGCTACTTGAGAATGTGCATGCTAGATTTTAGGTAGTTCTTTTTAATTTTGTGGCTAGTGTGAAGGGTGCTTTAACTCACCCTTCATTTTGGCAATAGATAGAAGAAACCACCAAAAAAGATGTGTTTTATTGCATGTTAACCTACCACCAACTGCTCTGATACATATTTATCTCTTGCGTGTTTTCATTAAGGTGCTGAGACTTGGTCTGTTCAAAGCATTCTGCAGCTTTAACTCTCTTCATCCCCAGTTTGGATGGCAAGGCCAGGTTATTGACTGCCACAAGGAAAACTCCAACCACCTTGTCATCCAGGGGTCCCTGCCACTGAAGGGACCTCTCGATTCTGCCTTTTCTGCTTCTACAGCAGAAGCACAGTAGTGACAGACTTACATTCATCCCTTAGTTTTAGTTTAACAATTTTTTCTGAATTGCAGAATAAAACAATAAAACAGGCAATAAAACAGGTGTAGCCATTTTGTTGCTTGGTATTCACATCTGCATAATGCTTCATGAGCAGCAATCTGTATTATGATTAGGTATTAAAAGCAAAAATAAACGCTCTTAGCCAAGTCAGGTATGTGCCTTTCTTTGGGGAAAAACAGAGTGATACTAGAATTGAAATATGTTTACCATAGGAAAGTGTCTTAGGAAGTTTCAGAAGAGACGTCAACTACTGAAATTTTACCATAAAAGAATGCTAAATCTTGGCTGGTGTTTCAAGAGATTGATAATGCCAGCATTACTATTTTCCTAATTTTCTCATATGACAGGCAGTAATGAAACATTTGTTTCCTCTTTGCTGGAAATCCAGTGCACATTCAGATAAAAAATCAGGCATTTTTCAAGCATTCGGTTAGGTCTAGTAGTCATAATTAATACCTTCTTAGGAAAACAAGTAAATACAGTGAATCTTGAAATCAAGACAGAAAATCTCATAGTAAAATGAAAATTATTCTCTGACATATCCAAAGTGTTTCTGCTGCAATTTTCTTTCCATTGTAATGATTGATTTCTGTCACTAGTTTTTGAAACCTTTGACATGAAGCAACCAATTTCTTCTGTTTAAATTATTTTGTATCTTTTATAATAATAGTAGTTGCTCTCACCAATCATAGGGGAAAAAATGATTCCTGAATTTGTGAGAGAACAGAATGGTTTTGTCAAAAATTAAGGAACAGGTAGGTTTATATTGTTTCCTGGTTGGAACTGCTAAGGTCTCTCTGAAAGATGTTTGAGATCTCTTTACACTGTTTCACTTAGAACTGATCAAGAGACTTAAATCAGACATGGACCTGACACTAATTTAACAAAAAATTCACAGATCACAATGAACGTATCTCCGAAAGAAGAACAAGAAATATTAGAATGTATATGTTCTTTATCAATTCTGACAGTACAGTCTTAGAGTTATTAAAAGTCAAAGAACTGAGCAGATGTCTAGCAGTGCTGAATTATACAGTCTGAATAACTATTATAACTAGCAGATCCAGTGCAATCATTTCTTGACTGTTAAATGTCTGTCAATAAATCCTGATGCTTATATCAAGTGGTTAACAGAGCCAGCTGTGTGCTGTGTGCTTAATAGAAACAAAAAAATAGATGATTAACATGTAACAGGTAAATTTATCTGCTTTACTGAAATTATGTGATGTATAATGCGTTTCATTGTATTTTTAGTGAATATTCAGAGAGATCAGCAGTGGGTCAAGCATGTTGGGGAAATAATTGCAAAATACCCTTGCTAATTTCTGTCTCTTTTTTGCAAATGGAGAATTAACAAGGGAAAGAACATAAATTATTTTATTAATCTTATAGTAGTCTTGACCATATTTTGACGTTTTGGAAATTACAGTAATTGATTTAGAAATGTGTGGATATAATTTTTTTTGTCTGTTGAACTGTTTAACAGACAGTGCAAGTTTTGTCAAAGATTTTGTGAATAATCTACTTTCTTGGCATTATTTTGTACATTCCAGCAAATATTGACAATTTTTAACCTGCATTTTAATATCCAGAACATGATACATCTCTATGTAGGAATATACGTAAGGTAGCAACTAAG
>NW_010265337.1:0-1806 GCF_000690775.1 Eurypyga helias
CAGTGAGTTCTTTGTGGATGTAATGTGAAGCGCCCGTCCCCTGTCTGTCTGCTGCCCCTCCTTCCCCCCTCCATCCCCGTCGTTTGTCTCCTAGGACCAGCCCTGGCTTCACCCCTTGTTTTTTGGGTTTTGTGGTTTTTTTTGTTTGGGGTTTTTTTTTGGTTGGTTTTTTTTTTTTTGGTCTTGATAACGAAAAGAAAAAAAGGGAAAAAAAATAAATGGAACTAAACCTTGATTCTAATCCCTCCTCGAGCAGGGTGGACGGGCCTGGCAGGCCTGCCGGGTGCTGCCAGCCCATCCCGCCACCAGACTTGTGTATTGCCGATGGTAACGCCCTCCTGCCGTCCTCTCTAACCCCATTAATCTGCATCCATCCCAGCGCCCTGTGCTGCTTGCCCGTGTGTCGCTGCTGCCTCCGTCCTTCCACCCTAAACATCTCTTCTTTCTTTTCACCCTTTTTGTGTTTCTTCTATCAAGCAGCAAAGAATTACGGGGTGTTTGACTTTCTCTGAGCCTGCCACCCATGGGGGGGAGAGCTGGAGCGTGGCGTGGCCCGACAGGAGGACACGGAGCTCCAAGGGCGCTGGGCACGTGTGGCGCTGAAGATGGCTTCTTTCCTCCCCCCTCGCGGAAGACACCCTGCCCTTCCCACAGCCCTGAGAGGGGAGCAGGGACCAGCCTTATAGATGCGTTTTAAATCCCATTGCAGTTGCCTTTTGGCTAATGCAAGAATGTTCCAGGGCTTCAGTGCCTCCAGGGAGTGGAGAGATGCTGCCACTTCCCTCTTACTTCCCTCCTCTTGCCCACGTGTTGGGCCAGGTCCAAGCCTGGCGCTGCCCCATGGCAGGACCATCCTTCACTTTGTCCGGGCCACGAGTCTCGGGGCTGGGGCTGTATGTCTGCGTTCAGTCTGGTGCGGCAGCGGGTGCCTGTGTGCAGTCTCGCGCGACTCCAGGCCCTGCGCCTGCCCTTGTTTACTTGGACAGGGGGAATTTAAGGGCTCCCTCTGTCCCGCTCTTTATGCTCCTGCCTGCGACACGCTGCTGGCTGTCCCCTTTGCAGGGCTTGGCAGTGGCAGCTGTGGCCTTCTCCCTCCCTGCTGTCGTGCTGCTGCTCGGCAGCGTGACATCTTCAGGGGCCTGGATGGTGTTAGCAGGTGAAGGAGGGACACAACTGGTTCACTTTCACGCTTTAGGGAACTCTGGAGATCCCCTGTGTTTGCCCGGTGAAGGGCCTGAGTCTGGCTCCCCCTCTGCCCAGCCTGGTGCCGGGAGGGATGAGGTTCTGGGATGGAGCTGGGATGGCACCGCTCCCTCCAGGCTGTGAACAGCGCCTGGCGGCAACACGAGCTCTCCAAGGAGGAGGCTGCAGCCTCCGTTTGCTCTGTCACTCCCTGCCCTTTTTCATTCCTCTTCTGGGTACTCAAAGACGTGCCTCGGGCTGGGGCAGCCCCCTGCCCAGGGCCAAGCACGGTACAGTACGACACGCTCGACCCTGCTCCTGTTGGTGCTGTGTCCCGGTGCCCTCTCCCGCTGCGGCGCCGTGGCGGCTTCCTCTGCAAGCGTTGCCTCCCTTTGTCTTTCTTGTGTTTGCAGTTTTTATACGCCGGAGATGAAATGTATTTTGCTCCTCGGGGGTCCGCGTTGCCCCTGCAACCCCTCTGCCCGCTCTCGCGCGCCGTCCGTTCGTCTCCCCGTCACTCCCTAAAGCCTCTCCTTTCCCTCTGCCCGCCGGAGTCAGCCTGCCCGGTGCCCGTGCTCTGCCACCCGCATGTCGCTGACCTCGGCACCGGCGACCTGCCGCCTG
>NW_010265338.1:0-10571 GCF_000690775.1 Eurypyga helias
CCCACGGATCCCCACCGCCCCGGCACGGCGCGGGCGCTGCCCCTCGTGTCTCACACCGCTCTAGGCGTGGCCGGCACCTCGTTGGCCGAGGCCTGGTTCCTGCTGTTGGGCGCCCCCGACAGGCCCCTTCACCTGACCCGTCGAGGCAGGCGCAGCTGGCCTTGTTTCCAGTTGGCAGCTCCGGGAGATTGGGTCTGTCACGCCTTGTCAGCAGCTTGGAGTCGAGGCATCCCTTACACGGGGTGGTCACCCCATTTCCTTGTGCAGGTGAGCGTGAGATCCGGTCGCGGCGGTATCACCCTGGGAAGGGCTGCGGTCTTTGCCCGGGTTTGCTCGTACCCTCGAAGGGAAGCACCCCCAAAAAGGCGGTCTTGAGACGACAGTGCGTGCTGTCGGCCTCCACGCTTGCAAAAGGGGGAAGATACTGGTAGGCAGCAGAGATTTTCAGGGCAGTTATCATGTGCAAAGTAACTATGAGCTCGAGGAGGTTGGCTTAAAAAGAGTAGTTAAAATACAACCTCAGGGTAACAAGCAGGAAGCTTGTGATAAACGCAAGATGAAAAGTCCAGCACATTAAACAGTTATGTGAAAGGCAAGATATGTATTTCATTTCGCTCTTGTGTCAGTTAATGACCTGGTACGTATCTTTCAACACTCCCAAGTCCTTAAGAACAAGAACTGTATCCAGCTGCAGGCTTTTGTGCACATGCAGCCTCTCATGAGGCCCTTCTATCTAACACTTACGTTTAATGACGGGTAGGCCACACTGCTCCAGTAACTGGAAATACCAAGGCGGTGGGAAGCCTGACAGGCCTAAGAGCATATGTAACTTCCACGTATTTGCGGGAGTACAGTGTGCCAAGAGGACACATTCTCATTGAGGAAGACTCCTTTTCCAACGACAATGAGTGTGGTGGGTTTGCTGTAATAAGAGTCTAAGCTCTTACTTCCTACCATACCACTTGGTCCACTTACTGCTCATGCTGAAAGGTGAGAATCAAGACTAGGTGAAGCCACTTCTTCATTAGTGACTGTCTGTGTTACTGACATAATTCCATAAAAGATGTCCTTAGGAAATCACAAGCTGAACTCCTCTTAGAAGAAAGTTTAAAACATTCTGAGTACTTCAACAATAAAGTATCTTTCACTTTGAGGCCTATTACCACTTCTATCGTGAGAAGAATTATGGTACCAGAAAGCCTATGCTGCTATTCTTCCTGATTATTTTCAAGTCTCTTCTGGATTTTAAAGTTTAAACCTAGCTTCAATAAAACAACTATGGTTCTACCTCTGCCTCACATTATGGTGTTAAATAATCTAACTTTTGTCTCTCTCAGAAGTGTAAGAGAGAGCGTACCAGTTATCCAAGTTCGTGTAAGGTTCATATACCTGCTTGGTTTGGGGGGGTTTATTTTATTATAATCAGAATAGTTCTTAGGAAGTCAAGCCAATTTTAGGATTACATGCTTATCCTGACAGCACTAGGAATTGTAATAATCATATCCAACCCTAAAAGAAATACTCATGACCGTTTTGCTTAATCTGCAGATTGACAGGGTGAGAAGGCAGATCTAGATATAGTAGAATAACAAATGCTGAGGGATTTTTGAGCAGAATTAAGTATTAACAATCTCAGCTCAGATTCTTTGGAAAAAGACCTATTAAAGTCGTAGTTCTGGCCCTGTGGCATTCTTATTCTGCAGTACCTCCCACTAGGGCCCAAGATGTAATTAACTCCTACAAAATGAGTTTGTGAACAAGTTTTTACTATCTTCTCACCATCCTTCCTGCCAAGATTTCAGTTTGATAGCAGATATTTGCTTTATTATTAGCTGTTAATTCTTTCCAGTAATGCTGAATTTAAGGGCTAATCTGAAAGTGTGAGTTACTTTACCACCCTCGTCCTACCAAATGCATGCAAATACAGTGATTTCTGTAAGCGTGGCAGGATTACAGACCAGCTACAGACATAAATCAGTTCATGTTTTTTCTAGACAGATGGTATTTTTCTTCCTTATTTATTTGTCCATGGAAATTAATTTTTCAGCAAGAGCTCAATATTGTTCAAAACATGACCCTGATGAAGTTACTAACACATTTAATGTATTTCCCTTTGATTCATTTAAAAAAACCTCAAAACCCAAAAAAACCCCAGTCATATAAATCAGAGTAGAACAATGTAGTTTCCAAGTTTTTCCTCTTGCAGGAGTAGTTCCGTTGACTTTTTTTGGAGGGGGCAGGGGAGAAAGGCACTTTAGATTCAATAGAGTAATAAGCTGCAAGGTAGTTGCACTAAGTTGTTTCACTGTAGTTTTAGTTTCTAATAGTTACTGCGGTGTTTTGAAAGACTTGTTTCCTGACTCCAGTTCATCTCTGCGAGGAACATGAGTTAGTGCCCACTTTCATACAAATACGGAGAGATGAGCAATAAAGAATCAATTCAAGTCAACACAACCATGCTGCGGTTATTTTGGTAGTATCTTCATTAAAACTTTCAAATAAAAGCAAAGGCTCCTTGCAGAAGCTTGTCCTTAATCTAATTAGGAGTTTAGTTTTAACTCTTGGAGCAGATTTTAATAATAAAAGAGAAGAGTGGGTTTGGGTTAGTTTGTTTGTTTGTTTAATGAGAATGCTGGTATTTTGAAAGTCACTGACTTATTGTTCCCTTCTGGCCTCCATATGGACACTCCACTTTCAGTACCTCTAAAGGGAGTTTAAGCTACACGAATGATAAAAAAAAAAATGTTGGCTCTTACCCAGTCTCCACAAAGCACTTAACGCAAGGATACATGAGCCATGTGAAGGAAGCATTGTTTCTATTTCTTGAAGTGCTTCAAGAGCTTAGATGTGTCATGACAATGCTGTATTTTAAAATATTATTCTTCTACTCTCTTAATAAGAAGTTAACAGATGGCTTTTTGTAATAGAAAAAAATTAAAAAATCTAAAACCTTAGGTATGGAGAAATAGTACTATTGAAAGTGTTGCCTATGAGTTTAACCAGAGTCCCCTTCTTAAATTCACACTTATGGGGGTCCTGACAGAACTTGTGGTAGTACAGCTTTATTGTAAGACTGGTACCATAATTTGCTTTTATCTTTCTTTCCACCTTTGAACTTTTAAAGAAAAAGAATCACAGCATCACAGAATGGTTGGGGTTGGAAGGGACCTTAAAGACCGTCTAGTTCCACCCCCCCTGCCATGGGCAGGGACACCTTCCACTAGACCAGGTTGCTCCAAGCCTCATCCAGCCTGGCCTTGGACACTTCCAGGGATGGGGCATCCACAGCTTCTCTGGGCAACCTGCCCCAGTGCCTCCCCACTTTCTCCGGGAAGAACTTCTTCCTGATATCCAATCTAAACCTCCCCACTTTCAATTTAAACCCGTTACCCCTTGTCCTGTCATTACAGGCCCTTGTAAAAAGTCCCCCCCAGCTTCCTTGTAGTCCCTTCAAGTACTGGAAGGTGCTATAAGGTCTCCCCGGAGCCTTCTCTTCTCCAGGTGATTCTAAATTCAGAGAATATTCTAAGTTCAAAGATATTGTACCTTAAATAATTATCCAGGTGTCTATTACACCTTTCACCTTCTATTTCTCACATCAGTGAGAATATTACAGGAATAAAAATGGTTGCTCTGTAAGAATTTATACATAAACTTACCAGATTTGCTTTAGTCTCTTTATGGTCTTTTCCAGAAATGCCCTTACAAAGGCTCAGGCGTGACTTACTGCACATGTAGTTACTCTTCATGGGAGACTGAACACTCAGCAATAAACCTTCCAGAGCTAAACCAACTCAGCCCTCAGGGACGTTTTCCACCTTAGCTGCTTCTGCGAGCATAGAAAAGTCAGTTATCTTTGTTACACAAGCCTTCACAGTGAGGACATAAAGAGGTGGTTTGGTCCTTACAGCTTGCCAGTTTAAATTAGTTAACTGAAAACAGTTGTTTTACACCTGATTTGATTCTGTAATGCATCAGCAAGGGGCACAGTTTCATCTTATTTGGAATGAATGTTACATTTTTCATCTTTCCTTCTTTCTTGATTAGCGAAGTGACAAGTTTTCCCAGGTCTCTTAAGCAAGGCACAAAACATGACTAAGAAATAGTTTCCTGAAGAGACGTAACAAACTCAATGCCACCATTCAGCAATGGCCTTCAATACACAGAGCGCTGAGAAGCTGAGAAACTGACTCCCTATAACAACCCTAACGTACTGCTTCTGAACACGGGTGACTACTGCAAATGTCTCCAGGCCAAGATCAGTGATAGCTACCTCAGATTATTACCTGATTGTCTCAATTCTAAATGGCTTGGGTTTTTTTAGTAAATTACTCATAGGAAGAATAAAAATCACGTAAGTAGTGTTACATCTTATTAACTGTCAAGATCCTGGATACTCTGCAATACGTGTCACTATTTGCAATGTGAAGGATGTGTTTTTCCAGCACCCACAAGCTACTACAGCTCATGATCTTAATTTCATGATTTTCTGTGTACCTACAAATTTAAGAAGCATTTTAAGATGAACGGTTAGATAAAAAGCCACATTTCCAGAAAGGAGGCAAGCTCCTTATCTACTCTCCTACTTTGCTACTATGGAAGTGAAGCAGTATTTGCAGCCCAAACAAGATTTTTAGACAAGATCAGGTATTTTTGTTGGCATGGATCTACCAGGGATCACTGCATCAGACTTGCTTTTTTGGCCAAGATTTTTTTAATCAAAAATGTTCATGAGAGGTGATGGGTTACAGAAAGTAACAGGAAAAGATAAAAGGTAAGAAATAGAGCCAGTTAAGATCGTAAGTTTATTTGCTCCAGCTGGAAGGAAACACAATGAATCATTACTGGTCTCCTTGTAAAAAGCTCTTGGGATCAGACTTCCTTAAGATGGTCTTTAACGTCATCAATGTGTTTGTTTACTAAAAAGACACCAGTGACCGACTCGATAGAACGTGCTACAGCAGACAGCATTCATACTGACCCTACCCTGCCCGCTTTCTTGGGTGTTTGTTTGGGCGTTTTTGAAGACTTCTTGGCTGACTGTATTGATTTGCCAGCTTTGGGCGTTGCAAAAGATTTTGCTTCAGGCTTTTTGGGAGTCTTTTTCATCTCTTTTTCTTTTATTGCTTCCTTTGGCATGGTGAGCTGTTTTTTCTGTTTTGGTGATGTCTGCAAGTCTGCACGCTCTTCTAACACTTTCTGGTCTGGAGTCTCCAGAGCTAGAGCTCGTTTCTTCCTCTTACCAAGGGGTGTTTTAGTTTTCTTGCCCACGTTGTCATCTTTTGCTGGACTTGGTTCCATTTTCTGTATTTAAGACACACACACACAAAAAATTATCCTTCTACCTAAGAAACATCTTTCCTGTTTTTGCAGAAGAAGGATCAATGAAAACCATTATAAATGAGAAATGCTTTCGGTCAACTGAACTGTGCCCAAGCCCAAATAATCTGTTCACATTTCCGCTTGGAAGCGGAGGATTAAACACAGAACTAAACCATGAAAATAATGAAAAACCAACAGAATAGTAGGAAAGTAAATAGATTTAACAGTTGCAGGGATCCTCTTGGCCAGCCAAGTCACTGACCTCTGCTGGCAGTGCTTTAGACCACAGTCCTTGTGGGTTTCCAGGTTTAACAGACTGAAGAGAAAGCAGCTCCATCTGAAGTCCGGCTGTACACACACAAACTGACTGCACTCTTATCTGTGCACCAGGCCTAGTATTCCCTAGAGGTCATCACATATTCCCAAAGGGACCTTGTGAAGGAAGGCCACTTTCATCAGAACAATCCCCACAAACCAAGTCTAGCTGTATCTGTCCCAGGTCTCTAGAAATAGGGCTGTGGCGTGACAGCAGCTTGAGGCAAGCGGGATGCATCTTTGTGGTGGGCCTGTACATAATCACAGTATCAGATTGGGCACCCCTGAAGAGGTACATTGTTAGATCTTAAGGATATGCTCCAATCATGAATGCAGTGTAACTAAGCTGAATTTGTAGCTGTTATTAGTTTATTCATCTAAAAATATTTCCTAGATATTTATTAAACATGAGTATATCAGTCTGGTGCTTTGCAGACATGTTAATGACATGATCCATCTCCAGTACAGGCAACAGTAAGTCCGTACAGTATTTCATAAGGGCTGCTAGCTCTCAATTTAGACTGGGTGACTGTTAATATTGCATATTATCATCCTAGAGAATGTTAGTTGTTCTTCAAGTTTTGCACTCCAGAAGGTGATACATGAAAATACATTAAAATTTAATTTTACAAGAAATTTTGAATTAAAACTATTATGTACTTGGTTAGGTATTATGCTGTTTCTCCATCATTTACCCTTTATTCTGACTTCAGTCTTGGTATTCGACCTAGACAAAATTGCTGCTGTTCCAAAAAATACATAAAAGGACAATAAGCACTGGCTTCGTCTGCAAGACGGGTTAACTAAAAAATCTAAAAAAATCCTCAAAATCACAAAAAAACCCCAAACCAAACCATGTCCACAAGGCATCCCCCCCACGTACACTCAACTCTTGCTTTCACGATATAGTAACAACAAATCCAGTTCACTTGAAGTGTGTTAAGACACGCGGTTCCCTAAGGGTCAACAAACGATTTGAACAGGTCAAAGTCTCTAGTTTTAACCAAAATGCGAGTTTCTCAGTATTATTAAACAACTACCTTCAGCTCAGCTAAGCTGGTGGTTTGCACAGGCACCAGTTGTGGAATTTCTTCATCATCATCATGATCACCTGGTTCTTGGACTACTTCTGCTTTGTCTTTTATCCCCAGCTCCTGGGTAGCAGCAGCAGCATTCATTTCAGTTGTCAGTGTGACCTGACTCGAATTCTGTTTCTTAGCCGCCTTCTTCGGTTTCTGGTTCTTTCCCTTCTAGAAATAATTGGAAGTACATGTCAGACAAATCCCTATCACACTTCTAAACGTGTAATGGTTTTAATATGGTAAAGACAGTCTAGCAACGTTAATTTAAATATTGTTGTTTAACGGACCTGGACTGGTCACTCAAATGTCAAATATGGAAGAATGCATTACTTCTGGAAGTTTATTACAAACAGCTCCCAAGTAAATTATAATAATGTCAAGATTACAGTTAAAGTTGAATATATATGCTCAAAATTTATTTTAGACAAAAAGAACATAATAAGCAGAACTCAGTACAAAGGAAGAGTTGATAGTTTTCTTTAAAAAAAAGTAGTGGAGTGTGCGTGTGTCTCCCAAATACATGAGCTAGTGAATTACTCAGATGCCACTGATCAGCAAACATGTAATGGATGAATAGTCAGAATCCATATATATGATAAGGAATGTACTTTCTGAAGGCAAGTATGAATAAACAATACACGTAAAAGTTGTAAGACTCAATCTTGGGCTCCTACGGTTTAGGAGTAGAAAGAACGTATTTGTTTCCAGTTTGCTTTGCAACCTATCAGGGAGTTTCCATGATCTTGTTAGTATTGCTGAGTATCCCAAGTTCTCAGAGTCAGGAGTGCCTAACCCGTTTGTAGCCATAAGTGCCTGGAATCAACCGCTAAACCATTTAAACCCAACACATACGATACCATAATGCGTAAAAGCAAGCCAAAAAACGAGCCATTCCAACCCGGTTTTATGGGAAGTTTGAAGAATGTTGTTCTTTACCTTTACTTCCTTGTTCTTGAGAGACGGCTGCCTGTCAAGCTCATCCAAGTTGGAGATATTTGCAGTATAAATCGGAAGTGCAACTGACTTAAGTGTTTTGAGGTGAAGAATTTTTACATTTTTCCAATTCTGCAAGAACAAACCCAGTACGTTACAGAAAACCAACACGGCTGAATTATGAACCGACTTGGCTTTAAGGCTGTCAATGAGCAGTACCTTTGGTAACTTCTTATCAATCGCCACAGCTACTGCAAGGATGTTGTCTAGTATCTCATTAGCTTTCATTCCAGTGTGACCTACACGTGCTGTACTGAAAGAAGTGAAGAGTAGTGTTCATATATGGGCAAATAAACATACTTCAAGTTACTTGTTCTTAGGCATACCCAGCACGGAAAAAAGTCCACTTACCTACAATTAACTGTCATAAAGGATGGCTGGCTATTGCAGAAGTCTTTTGTAGTGACAGTCAGAATAGATTTACCCCTATTAACCTTTCTTGGATATACTGGATATCCAACTTGGAAGTTGAACATGCAACTTCTGCCTTATATTACTAAGCATATTACCAATTTGGATCATTTCAGGTGCACCAAAAAAAAAAAAAAAAAAAATCAAGAAAGTCTTACAAGAATAAAATATTTTAGAAGTAGTTTTACCTAATTTAACAGAAATATTTTTCTAAGGTTGTATTGCTGTTTGACAGTGACAGTTGCCTAGAAATTCCTTAGGGGGAAAAAAAAAAAAAGACAAAAGGTAAAACTTCCAAAGTAAAACTACAGGTTTCTTTGTCCAGGTTAAGGTTCAAAATGGCCCATATCTGGAATGGTGACCCGTAACCTCTTGTATTCACGTATTAATGGAATAAAAGGAACTCCCTTAAAGTTTCTGCAGTTAAAGTACAACTGTCCTTCAAGTGAAGTATTGATCTACTCGCACTTACTAACAGCACCCCTTGTTGGTAACTGGCAGTGTAGTCCCCTGGATATGTTTTTGTAGCTCCTTAGCAAGGTTCTTGGCTTTCAGGTTCACAGATAAAGGTGCCCTAAAAGAGAAAGGGGAAGGGGGGTAAATTAAAAAAAAACAAAAGCAAACAGACCAAATCCACCACCCCCAAAACGCCAACTAACCAAACTGTCACTAAGAATAATCTAATCTTAAAAAAGATAATACAAAAAATGGATAAACGAAGTTAAAGACCTACTTTTTCCTTTCATAAAAGTGTTTTCCCAGGTGCGAGGGCAAGAGCCTCCTAATTCGGTCATCAGACAGAAAGAGATCAAACCTATTCAAGAGGCGACGCTTTGCTTCAAACAGCTTATATTCTTTTTTGAGAGTTTTGTACGAGATGATCTGCAATAAAGGTAACAGTTTAGTCCCCACCGCTGAAAATACCACCTAGGACACTTCTTAGGACTGCACAGAATTAACCTGCGTAACTGCTGGGCTGTCATGGCGCTACTTCAGCATGCTGAAGACAATCAATAGCAAAAGACTACGGTACTTCTTGTTTTAAGAATCAAACCCCGTGGACGTCTTACACAGTAACTGCAAATCACCAAACAGAACTTGAGTACACGGTAACCTCTAACTCAAGGTTAAATACAACAGTAAAGCGATTTTCTAGTTTTGCTGTTAGTAGCATAAACAATCCAACTCAGCTGAAAAGAACTCAAATTCTCTCTTATACTGTGAGTTTTTCCAGTTGCTTACTCAAGTTAAATACTGAGCACCTATCTAGCGACTACATTCGAGCATTGAAGATCCTGCTTCAAACTGAAAAAAATACTGCGTAAATTCTGCAGTTTAGAAAAACTACAGTTTGAAAAATCTTGCTAGAGATCATTAACCCAGAATGACTGAGATTAGAATATTAAACAGCAGAAACCAACAACTACTTTCCCTTTTCAGTGGTGCAAGGGGAAAGCAATGACAGCACTGTACTATACCATCGTACTTCTCTTACCTGGCTAACACTTTTGATCCCCTTCTGGATTAAAAGCTTCTTGTATAGATTTTCAGTCTGTTCTGCTGATAAATTTGGTTCGTCCTTTGTGAAGAGGCAGACCTCAGCTGTTTCTGGCCGAATGCCATGCGGCAGCGGTCTACAACAGGAATATGAGATGGACAAGGGAGTGTCTAAGAGGAGAACGAAACTTCTTCCAGAACTAGGTGTGCACAGATCGCTACCCCTTCACAAGCACTGCGGGGAAGCTGCATACCTAGACTCTGGTCTTTGTTTACCACTAAGCATCCTCGGTGGAACCTACGCTTTTTACAGCACACAGACTGTGAAAGTCAAACAATCATACACCACGGCTCCAGGAAAAGAAGCTGCTGAATCCATGTGTCCTGCCAGGAGCCGTTACCACACACATGCTGGGAGGAGGAGGAGCGTCCATCCTTCTCCTTTACACCACGGCTGCATCCAGTCATTAAACAAGCTTAAAATAAAACTTACAATTCACATTCGCTTTTGGGTACCACAAGAAAGAAGGGTCTTTTTAATGCTTTGCTGATGGGTTAAGGCAAAGAAGAGGTCGAGTTCTTTTCTTGAGCTTCACGACGCAAAGGCACGGACCTTGTAACGGGCACCCCAGGTGGTCAGGGCTCCACCTCCCCTTACGCCAAAAGCGGGGGCAGAGCAACAGACCGGTTTCACGGCACGGGAAGTGCCAGGACAGGACCGCGGCAGCCAAATGCCCTAAGCTCAGACTCCCCAAAGCGCTCTTTCCAAGCCAAAGCACACGAGCAACCCCCGTGACCACCCGGCCGAGGGTGAATTTCTTACATTTTGATGACCTGTGCCACCCGCGGGACCTTCCAGACCGTCACCAGGAGGTGGACGTTCTCGTTCTCGTTGAGGAGCAGCGCGTCTCCCTTGGCATTGCTTCTGTTGAGAGCCAGGAGGGCCTCCAC
>NW_010265339.1:0-3979 GCF_000690775.1 Eurypyga helias
AAGTTAAAACATTGTGGATGGCCAGTGTTACATCCTTAATAAAGCAAGAGTAAATTAAACAAAAAATGTACCAGGTCTAAAACTTTTTATTACAAATTTAATCTTTAATCTGTGAAAACATTTGAATAATTGAGCTCTAGAAGAGTAAAGTCATATTGATTTTATGTTTCTTATAATGTGAGCTACTGTTTTTGACTCTGGATCAGACGTTCTAAATACAGATTTATGATATGACATTCCTAAGCTCTTATGGAACTGGAGAATCTGAGCAAACCAGCTGTATTCCCACCTATAAAAGGAAAAGGAAACTTGTCTGAGTCAATCTTTGGAAGGGAGAGGCTCTAGATACCAGTAAGTTGACAGAAATGGAAATAATAAAAATTGGGAAGAAATTAGAAAGGCTCGAAATAAGATTCTTGGATGACATAACAGTTCTCTGTCCAGTCTTTGAGCACTGGTATATTTGAAAGCATCTGCAACACAACTGATCAGATTTAAAGCACTCTAAATCACAAAAAAAAACTTGATCTGACAGTAGTGATTGATATTGTCCTTGATATAGTGTATTATCATAACACAATAAAGAAATACAGTAATATTTTCCATTACTAACAATAAATAATGATTTACTTAAAACCAAAGTTTGTAAAACAAAATTCAGGGCAGCTTAATCATATTGCCCTTACAGAGCAAGAGTAAACTCAGTCTGTATGTTGCAAATGTATGAGATCTTTGAGTCATCATGCTAGATAAATTAGAGTAAGAACTGCTTTTGTATATATTGGGTACGAGACACACATATATGAATATAAATGTGTGTCTCTCTATATATACTCTTCTGTGCATATATGAGCAGATTAAATTTGTACTGCTGAAAACTTTGTTGAACTGTGGCACAGTAGTATCTCTAATTATTTGTGATTATTCAGCAATAACTTTAGTATCCCTCATTACAAGGGATTTTAGTTTCTATATTTTTCTGAATATTCACTCTAACGCAGAAGTTCAGAATACTTCTAAATACCTCTCTTTGCTCAGTTATACATCTTAGGTTATTTCCCTGCAGCCCATGGAGAGACCATGGCATTGCAGGTATGCACACTGCAGCCATGGAGGACCTCACAGTGAAGCAGGTGGATATTTTGTGAAGCAACTGCAGCCTATGGAGAGCCCAGGCTGGAGCAGGTTTATTCTAAAGGACTGCAACCTATGGGAAGGATCCATGCTGGAGCAGGGGAAGAATGTGAGGAGGAAGGAGTGGCAGAGAAAAGCTGTCATGGAATGACCACAACCACCCATTCTTCATCCCTCTCCCCCAGTTGGTGATGTCAATAAATTAAATTACCCCAAGACAAATCTGTTTTGCCTGTGATGGTAATCACTGGGCAGTCCCCCTGCCTTTATCTTGATGCATGAGCTTTTCTTTCCTATTTTCTTCCCCTGTCCTGTTGAGAAGAGGGAGTGAGAAAGTGGTTGGGTGGGCATTTAGCAGCCAACCAAGATCAACTCAATGCAATCTTCCATGCTGCATGAAACAATACGAGTTTATTCCTGTCATTCCTAATCAGACATTTTCTATCACAAACCTGAGGAGTTTTGGATTCCTCTGTCTAATGTTGCATAATTTAACTATTTGTATCACTGTCATTGTATATCACTAGTAAAAGTGATATACACCAAAACATGTTGCATTTTAAATTCTGAATTTATGCCCTAATGGTGAAGGGATTAAATGGAGGAGAATAAAAGTTGTGGGCATTTACAGTTCAACTCTTCACTAGCACCTTGCATATGACAGGTGTACAAGATGTGTACACACTCATATACATTGATTACAGTCTGGCTGAGGACATGGCATGGGTAGTCTCCTGTGAATGAACTTACTTGCTAAGCAATTCTAACTGGCAACAAGGTCATGGTAGAAATAATTATTAGTACTGAGATGATAGTAATTAAGAGTGAAGTCTTTCATTAGTTGGTTTGTAACATGTTATATTCTGTTGTACTGTGAGCTGGTTAAAAAAACGACCTATGGTTTCACATATTCATTTGTATATTTTCAAAATGAGGGGGGCAGGCTTCAACACTGTGCCAATAGTAGTTTACTATTAATCATCAACTACAGAAGCAGAGCAGTTTATGCTGGAAGGGACCTGCAAAGATCATCTATCTTGCCCAACCTCCTGCTCAAGCCAGGGATAACTGAAATTAGACCAGGCTGCTCAGGGCCGTGCCCAGACATCATCTGCATACCTCCAAAGTAGAAGACCACACAACCACTCTAGAAAAAAACACCTGTGCCAGCACTGATTACCTGCATAGAGATTTTTTTTTTTTTTACCTTGTATCTTTCTGGAACTTCAGTTGCTCCAGTTTGTGTTTATTGCCCCTTGTCCTTTCACTATGCAATTCTGAGAAGATTCTGACTCCATCTTCCCTGCAATCATTCCTTAGGTAGCTGAAAGAAGCTATCAGACATCCTACCAGCTCGTCCGCCCCCAGCCAGTACTGGTACACAGGGTCGTTACATCCCAGATTCAGGACTTCGCACTTGTTGAACCTGGTTGAACTTTATGAGTTTTCTGTCAGGCCATTTCTGTGTCTCTTAAAGACAAGTACATCCTGTATCTGCAAACTTACTTTCAACCATTGACTTCACTTGCTTCTGCCCTTTTATTTCTCATTTAGTTACTTGTATTTCTGTTTATTCTGTCTGCACCCTTAGCTGTATATTTTTTCCTTTTTATATAATTCTGAAGTTTATTTTTCACTTCCATTTCCTCCATAGACTGATAGGACTCTTCAAAGTCGGATTTGGTTGGTTTGCTGCATCATGAAGTTGATGAAATGGTGTGATCCATTCAGGAAAAGAGTGAACATTGACTGATGTTGCCACCAAATTAGAGAGAATTTCCATCTACTGCAAGTTGTGAGTATTCATGGGTCATGAACAGCGTGCAGTACAGAAATTGTTCACTGCAGGAAATAGAAAATTAAAAATAATAAGCCATATTATAAAATTCTATTGTCAAACAATTTGCAGGCTAATGGAATCAGTTGCATTTATTTTCTAAGTTATAGTTTTATGATACCACTTTTGAACTGTGTTATAATTATACCACAATTTAAAAATAGCTTAAATTGTACAAAAGCAAATACTCTAGTAATTTGTTGAAAAAGAGATGAATATGAAAATTTATTTAAGTATTAAAAATTGTAATTTTTTGGAATTATTACTATAGTGAAATTTGAGATGAGGTAATTTTTAAAGAAATGGGTCATTGCTGTGGTAGAAACCTAAGAGATTCTCAATTTAATTAGTTTATATTGCATCCACAGCTGCAGCTCCACAGGTTTTATAGCCTTATAGGTCTGCTTTTATATCTTGTTCCACCAATCTCCTACACAGGATGACAAGTCTGCTGACATAGAAAAGGGAGGATGTTGTATTCACATAATTCCTCTAATACCCAGACTATCACAAATATACCTAAACCATGGCATTCCATTAATAGCTAGTTATCAGTGGGAAAATATTTTGGTTACCCATAGAGACTTGCCCTCCTCTATCAAAACAAAATAAAAATCAGATTTTTTTATGGCAGCTGTTTTCAGAGGTCAAAGTGATTTGTCCTATTTGCTAGGCAGAATTCCATAGAGGGAGGCAGAAAACCAAATTAATGTATCTGCAGTGAAAGTGCAGAAACAGACTATAAGCTTATTTTTACTATTAAATCATAAAGAGAAGTTTAAAAGTGAGATCATACAAAACCACAATTTCTTAGTCATGCCATATTTAAAAAAATCCAAATCCTGCATATTGATTACCTTTAACTCTTCCAACTGCATGTATTGAGGATGAGGAAGGTACATGGGAGTGGTTAGCCAGCTGTCAAAATTTATATGACATGAAAAACATGGACCCAATTTACTAAGCAAGTTGTCAGAATTTTTAGCAGTTAAAAACATATGATTCTTT
>NW_010265340.1:0-1120 GCF_000690775.1 Eurypyga helias
GCCTTGAAATGGAAATACATTTGCTCTAATCTCTAATGGAGACCAGAATTCTGCTGGCATAAATTTTGGATCCAACTATTAACATGAGCAATTTGGTGCATTTGATAATCCAGGACTCAGTCCTGTTATTCAGTAACTGTAATCCCATTTAACATTAGTAGCTGATAAGTGTGGAATTTGTCAATGCAGCTGCTGCCAAAATGTGAGGGAGAGATTTGACCTTGTAGCTTTACTTTTCAAGACTAGAATGTACAGTTAAAAAAAATCATGCTTACTTTTTCAGCAAGATCACACTTGATTGACAGCCCACCAACTTACAACAGCGATTATAGCTACAAAAGCTGGGAAGCTTATTCAAATCTTTCCTATTACACAAGAAGCCTTCCTCCAGTGGGACTTGACTGCCCGACACCAATGGGTGTTAAAGGTGAGGAATAAACCAGATGCATAATGTTCACTTCTAGGAATTTCTACTTATCTTAACCTCTTAAAAAATACCATAGATCTGCTTGTCTGTAACCTTTTTTCAGTGTAGTTGACTCCTAAGAATAGCTGTGTTTTGGATATGCTGTGTAAAGACATAAAAGATAACTATTCTGATTCCTATTATTGAGTTGCATGCTAAAAAAAAAAAGGAATTTTAGAAGTTTCTAATAAAATCAAGAAAATGATGATAGAAAAGCAGCTAATTCCCCTTGTTTGTATGCTGCTGTCCTTCAGTAATACATTGAAAATCTTAATCCTTGTTCTTAGGATCAAAATTTAAGTGTTTATCTTAAGTTTCTTACTCTTTTTCTCTTGCAGGTAAGAAAGAGCTTCCAGACTCAAAGCTGATTGTGGAGAAGTTTTTGCTAAGGAAAAAATTTATTCCTGACCCACAAGGCACAAATGTGATGTTCACATTCTTTGCCCAGCACTTCACTCACCAGTTCTTTAAGACAGACCACAAGAAAGGACCTGCCTTCACCAAAGCTCTTGGCCACGGGGTAAGATCGTAACTCTAACTTGCACACAGCACTTGCTTCTCAGGAGCTACTGAGCGGCTAGGATCGTACCTTACAGGGTGTTGGGGTACACAAACTCCAGTGCACATACACCTTTTGCCACAAACTGATAAACT
>NW_010265340.1:1256-1493 GCF_000690775.1 Eurypyga helias
TATGCTTTCACGTAAAGCATCTTAGGTCTACTGAGTATCTGGAACTTCTTTGGACTCTGTCAGTCACAAAGAGCGGTATCCAGCACTGTAGAGTATCTTGTGTGCTGCTAATTGAGGAGACTTAGCTTAAAGAAATTCAAAAGCAGACTTGGATTTAGGAACTTTATCAGTAAAACAGGTAGCTGTTGGACAAAGTTCTTCAATGTAAGTGTGATGTGTATGTGTGAAACAAAGCTA
>NW_010265341.1:0-2117 GCF_000690775.1 Eurypyga helias
GCGGGCTCGTTACGGGGCGGCGGGAGCGCCGCGACCCCGCGTAGCGCAGCCGTGGGGTTCCTTCCCGCCGCCTGAGCGCCGTGCGGTCGCTACTTGTGTGGCTGTGAGGAAAAAAGCGAGTCCCAAAGCAAAGCACAGCAACGGGCCGGCCCCGGGGGGAGCGGGTGTCCCTCAGGCAGCCATTCCGAGCTGCCTCCTCACACCCCCGCCGCAAATCGTCCCCCTCACGGGCCTGCTCCAGGGCACAGCTCCTGGGGAAGCTCCTCTCATCCGTCTCACTTGCCTATCTCTTTCAGATACTTGCAGATTTTCCATAGCAGTAAATAATTACTTAAATTGAGAATTGCTAGGTTGGAAAGGGTTTGTGTCTGGGGTGTTTTGTGTGGTTTAGGGCCCCTCAGTGCTCTTGGGGCAGGCGGAGGGTTGGGAGTGCAGCTGGGCCTGGCAGGGGTGGAACAGCTGGGGCTTCTTTTCCAACGGCCTGGACACAACAGTCTGCTCCTTCCCTGGCATATTTCCTGTGGATGCCTCAGGCTTAAAAAGACTGATGCCATGAAATCCAAAGTCAGAAGGCAGTAGTCAGCGTGACTGTTCAGCGGGTATGCTTTACTGCAGCGCTGGGCGCACAGGGGATCGCTCCCCAAGTGTGCCCGCTAAGCCCCCCTGGTGACAGAAGTCATACAGAGGTTAAATATACATATTCATCTAATTTCCGAGAGGTGTTTAACATATTCATAGTTTTTCCGGGAATTCATCTGCCTATGTCTCCTCCTCATTGCCTCCTGGGTGTGGTCTCCCAGGGTCTTTGGGGTTCGTCTGGTGGTCTTCTGTAGTCTTTCTACCACTAAACCTTTCACCGCTTCTCTTCTTTCATGCTTGCGTAAGCAGAATTTGGTTTAAGCCAGTTCTTTAACTTGCCTTCACACTTGGTTTCTCTTTTGTGGTTCACAAGATGTGTCTTGGGCGCCAAGTTCTCATAAAGACGTGCGCTATCTTAGCTGTTATACATGTCAAGGTCTGCCATCTATGTTAAGAAATAATGAGAGCATTACACAACTAACTGTACACAGTTAATATGTGGCTTTAAAATCAAGGATTAATACTGATGTATTTCTTCAAGATAAAAAAACCTTCAAAAAACAAAGGTGCAACCCTTTGGAAGAGGCCTTGCAACAGGTCTCTTTGCAGGTAGTCCCTGCAGAGACGTGCGTTTGGTGACAGAAAAACGAGCCATTCTGGATGTCCCTCCCTTTATACAAACCTTTACAGCTAGGGGTTATTTTCCGAACATTACACAGCATTGTTCATGTGAAGGGTGGTCAAGCCCTTAAGCAAGTTGCCCTGTGGGATTCTGGAGGCTCCATCCTTCAAGATCACATCTTCCTTTGGTGCCACAGGCTGCGGCGCCGGATGCCTCCGAGGAGCCAGAGTGCCCAGTGTGCCTGGACGGTGTCTACGACGCAGCCTGCCCCAGCTCGTGCACACACTGTTTCTGCTTCCATTGCATACTTGAGTGGGCCGACAGAAGGTCCCCGTGCTCGAACTGCGGGCGGCAGGTTCGGCACATCTTCCCGAGACAGGGAGCCCACAGCCATGAGGTGCAGACCATCAGTCCTGGTGGTAGCAGAGGGAATTCTCGACATTCCTCGGGCCACCAGCATTGCAGCTTTGCCATCACGGACCGTGGAGGTGGCCAGGCTGGGGCCCCAGGGAGGGGCCAAATCCAGTCGCCGAGGGAAAACCACAATGGCCACAGACAACAGCAGCACTTTGGGGGTTCCAGCTTGTGGAGTAGAAGGAGGCGGCAGCGGAGCAGGGCTTGGGACACTGCTTGGGACACTGCTCGTGACCAATGGCAGTCTCCACGGTGGGATCGGGGCATCCCGTCCGCCTCAGGGAGGAGCCAGCAGCAGCAGCAGCCCGGCCAGGATTCGTGGAGACACCCGCATGCGGCACGGAGGCGATCCCAGTGCAGGTCCCGCAGAAGCAGAGGCCGAGCTCAGCAGGAGCATTTTCGGAGCCACGGCAACAGACGCAGGTGGCAGATCAGGTCCCGCAGCACTCGAAGCCGAGGCCGGCGGGAGAATTTTTGGGACCATGGCAGCAGACGCCGGCGG
>NW_010265342.1:0-525 GCF_000690775.1 Eurypyga helias
CACTAATTTACTTCAGATGGGAACATTGTAAACTGACTTTGTGCCAGCTAGTTTATATAAACGCACAAACAAAAGAACTGAATTAATTTTTTATTTAGAAGTAAAGATCATTCCTGTAAATTGAATTACTTTGAACAATGTGCTGTGTAAACAGGCGTACTTGCTGAACGGTATCAAACGAGGGGCAGGATTACCCGAGCTAATAGCACATGGTAATCACCGCTCCCCGTTCGAATCACAGCCTGCTGCGGGGAGCGGGGGGAAAGCAGAGGGACAGGCACATCCCAGCGCCTCTGGAACCGAGGGGAAACTGAGGCACAGGGCATCACACAGGAAAGATCACAGGAAAGATCACACGTCCCCATCACACACCAGCCAGGATGTTGGGGAGACACCCGGGTGGCCCCAGACCCACAGCACAGTGTCCCCCAGGGGAAGGCATGACCCCCACGTTGGTGGAGGTTCCCAGGGAGTGGGGCAGGGGCTGCCAAGGGCATGGGGGCTCCCGGGGCCGCAGCAGCCAGC
>NW_010265342.1:691-981 GCF_000690775.1 Eurypyga helias
CAGCAGCACTGGCAACCACCGATGCTGCACACGCAGCTCTTGGCCAACACCTGCCTCCGGCACCGACCGCAGCGATCAGGATTTACAGACACCAGGCTGAGCTGGGGCCAGGCACCAGCACCCGCTGTCACCTCACAGGGACAGATTGCCACCGCAGGGACACAGGAATGGGGAGAGAAACGCCTGTGAGCAGGCTGCCCCGACCTGCCGCCACTGGAAATACCAGCTCAAAAATAAAATAGACTTGAGCTCACCGAGCTCGCAGGGCAGCGATAGCCCAGAGAGCCCTG
>NW_010265342.1:1070-1739 GCF_000690775.1 Eurypyga helias
AGGCTTTCCCCAAGCACAGCCGCACACATCGGGCATCACCAACATCTGCTGGAGCCATCGGCTCACACCCCACACGCACGGTCTGTGGTCGGGTGAGAGGATGCTGCCAGCTCGCCGCAACGGTTAGCGCCGGGAGATGGAAACTACCAACAACATTACCAGGAAAGACTCAGCCCAGGGAGACTCATCCCACCTCCCCCAGGGGCGGCCGCAACATCTGGGGCGTGGGAAGAGCAGAGGCGGGAGGACACCCTGGCACATCCTGGCTCTCACACGCCGCTTGTACCCGGGTGCCGCAGTTCCCTGAGCCCTGCTGTCCATCCCTGCCGGCGGGGAGGAGGCAAGGGACACGCAGCACCCCGCACCACAGCTCCGAATGTCCCCATCCCCTCCAGGGCCCGCTCTGTAGGAAGCCCCTAGCACAGCCCCCAGAGTTGGCTGCAGCTTCCAGACACCATCCCAAATCACGCAGCCGACCGGCGGCGGCGAGTTGCCGCAGTGAGTCCGTCCGTGCCGAGCCTTGGTGGTGCTCGAGCAGGAGCATCATCCCAGTGAGGCACGATGGTGAGGGAAGAGAGAGGCCACCTGGGCCACCACTGGGCTGCAGGCGCTGGCCCACAGGTCTTTTGCTGTCCCGGCCCTTGGGGACTCACGCCAGGGTCAGTGACC
>NW_010265342.1:2015-2242 GCF_000690775.1 Eurypyga helias
CGGCGTTTGCTGAAAAACGCACACGAGGCCACGGAGCCACGGCAGCGCCAGGACTCATGCGGCCTCTTGCATGAACCGGGAAGGGGAGGTCGGACAGATCAGGCCAAAACACGCTCGCTGTAGGGCAGTGGTGCCCACCCGGCAGTGGGGCAGTGCCCGTGGACGGCCCTGTGCCTGATGGCCTCCCCCAGCCCCGGCTGCCCGCAAACAGCCTCGGCTGTCAGGGA
>NW_010265343.1:0-212 GCF_000690775.1 Eurypyga helias
GCCCAACTGCACCGCCCCGACCGGCCAGTGCCTCTGCCTCACCGGCCACACGGGACCCACGTGTCGGGAAGGTAACGGCCAGGCGCGGAGCGACGGCGGGGCAGGGGGGGCCTAAGGCAAAAGCGACTGCTGCGGAGGGGCGTGGGGGTCCCCCTGCTTGGGTGGTGGCTCACGCCCTGCGGGGTTGGGTTTGGTGGGGGTATGATCAACCA
>NW_010265344.1:0-253 GCF_000690775.1 Eurypyga helias
ACGCGCCGTCGAAACGCTGCCGCTCGCTCCGCCCGTCTGCGAGGAGGCGACTGTGGTCCAACTCACCTCCCTTCCGAGCCGCAGCCGCTACCCTGACGAAAACTGACAATGCAATTAAAAACTTTGCCTTAACGAGCTCGAGACAAGGGGAGGAACACCTCGCCATACCGTCGCGCGCCGAGGGAAACGGGGAGTCCCCGGCGAGCGCCGTTTACCGCTGCCGGCGGTGGGGGTCTCTCCCGTGGCCCGGCAC
>NW_010265344.1:373-10373 GCF_000690775.1 Eurypyga helias
ACCCCCTCAAAACAGCAAAAATCGACAGGAAAAAAAAAAAAACCAAACGGGGACAAATCTGTGTGCCACTTGCATTTGGGTTTAGTGCCCAAGGCCGGGCATCGTCTCGTCTCATTCTCCTCGCGAGGACTGGGAACTCGTGTCCAGCGAACTGTTCCATGCCTTTCCCCGGAGCCGCCTTTGGGATCGTTTCCTCGGTGTCAGGTTAAGGCTGATGTTTCTTCAGGTGGCTTTATGAGTGTTTTTAGGTCAGGTTTTTACACGGTGAAGCCTGGGTCAGGGTCAGTTCGGACGGAGACGTTTTGAGTACCGCGAGCAGCAGTAGGGAAGCGGCGGGTGAGCCTTCCCTACATCCCGGAGAGCCGCCAGTGGACGCTTGTCCACCTTGTCCCCACAACAGCCGGAGCTGGTAAGTCCCACCAGAGCACTTTAGCTCCATCGAATAATCCTTCATCTGGTTTTAAAAGGCACAAACCCATCTTTTCACCATCCCCCCCAACCCCAGAAGTAAGGCAGCTGGTTTTACACCCGTAGTTCAGCTGCCCGGGCAGAAAGCACCAGTTCTTAGACCCTATTTTTATACCCGGGAAGACGGAGACTTGGAAGAACGCTTATTCCATGCTTTGTCCCGAGTGTACAGATTTAGTTCTGGGAATGGATTTCCCTGCGGAGTGGAGGTGATCTTTACGTGTAAGAGGGAAGCGGATGCCCCGTCGTCGCCCCGCAGGAAGCCAGCGACCGGCCTTCCCTCGGGGGGTGAGCGAGGGGCGGCGCGGCGTCAGCGGCGTTTCCCCTTTGGGAGCGTTGAGGATGGAAATAGGGTGGGATTTCCAGCAAGCTCCTTCGCCCCTCGATGAAAACGCCGGGCTGGCGGCAAAGAGGAGAGCCGGGAGGGAAGGCTGGGTACAGCACGCCAGGTACGGATCAGCCTTCCACCAGACTTTTCCTTCCGGCATTGTGTCGTGCCCCGCTTTTGGCGGAACCTTTTCACACCCCGGTCGTTAAACCTGGACGGGTGAAGCGCCGTGAAACCGACGGCCCAACGCCGGAGCTTTCCCGCTAACCCCCGGATTCTGTTGGACGCTCTTTCTGGCCGGCAGGTTTCAGGGCGAAGGCGCCAGGAACGATCCGTTTAGCAGAGCAACGCTCCTCCCCGCGCTCAAACCGACGCCGTCCGACAGGCGGGTTTCGCTGGAGGCCACGCACGCTTGGGATTCGGGGGGGAACGCCCCGCGGATGAGGCGCGAGCGGGCAAACCCGGAGGGAAATCCCACGTCGCCGCGCGCTGGCCGGCGTCTAGGAAAAGCCTTTGGCTGGTGGGGGAAAGCCTTGGGCTGGGGGGGGCCCCGGGAAGGCCGCCTGCCGCCCCCCAGTATCCTCGTCAATCCTTGGAACTACCCGTTCGCTCTCTTCCCAAGCAAGGAGGGTGTCGGTACCGAAGCAGGAAGCGAATCCTGCGCCGTTTCAAGTGCAGATTAACAGCTTCTCTTGGACGTAACTTTCCACTAGGAATGAAGGAAACTCCTGCTCCCGTTTGAGCCATTTCTTTTACTTCGGTCAATTCTAGTATTACCAATTGTGCATGTAACTTTATAAATATTTTAAATAGTTTTGTAAATATTTAATATTCAGCTAATTTGATTTTGAATTGTAAATGTCAAGTATTCTGGTATTGGGATTTTTATGTTTTATTATACTTTGTTAAAAGTAAAATGGTACATTTTTAGAATGTTTTTATCTGAGTAAATTTAATGTATGGAAAATAAAGAGTTAAACAGAATCCCTTGGTGGGTTTTTTTTTCATTTCAAGGGGTTTTATAGGGGTTTTTTCGATTCCCTGTGTAACTTTTGCTGTCTCACCACCCAGAGACATCCGCTCGTGAGCGCAGATCTGCGATGGCGGGCCGGTGGCTCTGCTGCGTCCAGGCCGGTGCCCAGGGCCATCCCTGAGGAGCAGAGTCCTTCTGAAACCCGGGAGCATCGGGATTACACGGGAGAAAGAGGTGGGTCGAGCAGAAACAGAACGGGGCCGCAGGAACCCATCCCTGCTCCCCCGTTCTCCAGGGCGGAACCGTCTCACAGGGCAACTACAGCCCAGATCCCTCCTCCCGGAGGGCAGCGGCTCCCCCTCCGCGTGGTTCAGGGTCAGGAGTTTCGGAGGGGTCGGGGTGGCAGGACCTGGGTTCCCAACCTCGGGTGTCCCCACGCGCTGGAACAGAGCGCTCCGCGCCCTTCCCTACGGAGACCGGAGGCACAAGAGCCGCCTAGAAATAACCACACAGGCCACGGTTCCGTCGGGACGTAACCCATCCAGATCAGCACTGTATTAGTTTTTAAAAAAGCAACATTTGTACAGGAGTATCAGTCGATCACGTCGTAATTCCAAGGGTGGCTGTCAGTTAGGAGCGAAACCATTCCTTACACGAACAAAACGACACGTAGAACAAGCTGCGTCAGGGAGTTTACGCGGGAGTAAAAACACAATGAACGATTAAAAAACCTGAAGTAAGCGACCGAGATGCATGCAGAGAGGTGTAGTAGGTACAAACCGTGCACCTGACCGAGCTAGAGCGCCACGACGCAGTAGTATTGCTTCTTTCCCCCCCCTCGGAGTAAGTTAGCTTCCGGGAACAGATGCAGCTAGTTCAGACACACGACAGACATCGGGGTACGCCGCGCCCCGCGACGCCTCCAGAGGAGAAACACAGCTCCCGCGAGACGCCCTTCCGCCTGCCCAGGACAGGGACATCCCCTCGTGGGATCCTCCACACCGCGCACATGCGGCAGACGTCGGCGACGGAAAAGGGCGTCGTGTGTCCGTCGGGCTCCCGGCAGCAGCTCCCACAGGTGAGCTGCGTCCGGACGCGGCTCTCCCCAACCCCCTGGGCGGTGATGCTGCGTGGGCAGCGCGGGTCGGTAATTCCGGTGGCGTGTCCGGGCCCCGGGTGGGTGGGGAGATGGCGAGCGGTCCGGGCACTGCTCTGCGGCCGGCTGCCCTGCGTCCCTCGACTACCTTCTCCCGGCAAAGCGCCGGGCTGAGGGGGCTGAACTTTGGGAAGGGAACCTGTAGGAACAACTGTGTTTCATGGGACACGCAGGCACTGGAAATTCGTAGCAGACTGGAGTTTATTTCAGTGTTACCTGTCCAGGTGTGTATTTTACAGTTAAACACTTCCTACAACTACGATAAAGCTGTGGTGTTCGGTACGAGTATTCCAGGATCCGGCACCGTTCCAAAGGGCGCGGTGCCACAATAAAAACGAGAGACAGACAGAGCCGTCCTGCCCCAGCTCACCCCAAACACTCGCCTGAACTCGCCGCAGCGCCGACGCGAGTCTCATGGAGCCGCAGCAGCCAAAGCTCCACTGCGGGATGTTGGGACATTATTTGCTCTCACGAGGAGCCTTCCCATTAGAAAAAAAAAAAAAAAAAATTAAAAGCTTTAAGGAATCACGGGGAGATTTTCCAGCAAACTGTCACACGAAACACTTCAGCTCCTCCCTGGCGCCTGTTTGGTTCAGGTCAATCGAGTGTCCCTTTACGCGGGTTCCGTTCATCAAGTCCGGAAATGCCCAGGTGCCTGCGTGGAGCGTTACCGCAGGTTTCGAAGCCGGAGGCGCTCGCCTGCACTGTTAACAGTCACCAACAAGGCAAGGGAAGGTGAGACACCTGCTAAAGCAAGACTATGCTACGGGACTGAGCGTAGGTGGCATCCGTGTCTTTCCCTGGGGGGTGTGTGGGGAAGAGGGGGGGTGATGGCCAAGGGTAAACCAACATCCTAGGCTAGGAGCCGCTCGCCTGTCTTAGACGGAAGATCGCGCTCCGAAAGTCTCCTGAGAGGCGTACACCATGTACAGGAACCCGTCCTCGTCCTTCTCGCTCTCGTACACCTCGGAGATGGGCGTGGAAACGCTCACCATGCTGTGTCCGTTCACCAGCAGGAAGAAGGCCTGGTTGGAGTTCAGCTGCAGGCGTCGCCTGTTGAGGGAGAGGGTGGGGGATGGAGGAGGGGAAGGAGGTTCATGGTGAGGACTGCGCATTCCCACCCACGGGGACGGAGGGAAAACCAAGCCCTCCGCCACCGGCAGCACGATGTCCCCGCCCAAAGCAGCCCTGCCACAGGGGAGGGCATTTGCTCCCCACCTCCAGGTTGGGTTCAATTCATCTACTAATTCCAGCCACACAGGGGTCCTGAGAGAAGCCCCGATTTCACTGGAAAAGCTACGCTCCAGAAGGGCAGTAACCCGGAGCGAAAAGGAAGACATGAGCAACCTGGTTCCCGCATCCAAAACCCCATCTCGCTTCCTTACTCCCCTAAGAGCTGGGATCTGCTTGCGACAGGCGGTTTTTGCACAAGCCTCTGAGGCAGGGAATTGTTTGGACACGTGGGGCAAGTTTTTACAGCTTGTGGCCTCCGAGAACCAGCTCCCTGCTACACCGTGGCCAACAAAAAGCAAACTCTGGTTTGCTGCTAACTCCCAAGTTTACCGCTTGAGAACCCTCGCTCATCAAATATTCCTCCTTGGCATTAAGCCAGGAGAAACGCGCTTCCAGCAGAATTCCTGCCCGCAGTTTTAGACCACAGGGCCTCAGCTCCACGGCTGTTTCGCCTTCTCCTGTGGGCCAAGCGGAAGCACCAGCGCGGAGCAGAAGCCAGAGCCTGTGCAAACAGCTGGGACTGAAAGACACCGGCCTGAACACGCGTTGGTCAGGCCTCGGCGCTGTCCCTGGGGGAGACCTCATCTCACCATCGAAGGATGCCAACATTGACCCCAAGCAACAGCTCAGAGCTCTGGCTACGAGCCCAAATTCCCCCTCCAGTGGGTGGGAAGCGGCAGGCACTCCGGAGAGGGACTCCCAGGCAGAACACCAAGCAGGCATCCTAAAATAGCCAAGCAGGAAGCGCTGGGGCCCAGGGCCAGAAGCACCCATGTTAAACAGGGATTCACGGCCCCAGACTCCCTCCTACATCTCCGGGAACCGGTTACTTCTCTTGCACGCAGACTACCAGCTCAGCTCAGACTTTTCCCAGCAAAGCCAAAGGAAAAGCACCTTCTCATGAATTTGTCCTGGTGACAACAGCAAGCGCTGGTTGGGTGAATTTTCCATTTAAAAAGTTCCCAAACTCATACACCGGGTGGGGAATTAACAGTCATACTCTTAGGTGGATGCAGCTTACACTGAAATCCCAGCATACTACCTGATAATTTTGATTAGCTCGCTCATGTTGACATGATCTGGCACCAGGAACTTGGTCTTATCCAGAACTGGAAGCTGCTTCTCTCCCTTGTACCTCTCAATGATCACCTGCAAAGAGAGAAAGAGCAAGGAGCGGGAGATGTGAAAGACAGAAGCGGTACCCGGCGCCCCCCTCCCAAAGCACAAGCGCTTACGCTGAGCTCCGTTTTCCCTTCATTTGTGAACGCGGCATCGCGCATCCGGCAAGGAACAATCGCTACTACCTTCACGTGCCTCTGTCTGCCAGAGTCACCGCAGGAGGGGGCAGCAAAGAGGGCTTGAGCAGCGAGCTCTCCAAGGCCAGGCTGGATGAGGCTTGGAGCAACCTGGTCTAGTGGAAGGTGTCCCTGCCCATGGCAGGGGGTGGGACTGGATGGGCTTTAAGGTCCCTTCTAACCCAAACCAGTCTGTGATGCTACGATTCTACGAGCATCCGCAGGTCCAGTGCCGTTTCAGAGCAGATCGCCTGCCGGCATCAGCTCATCTCCCACTGAACCAGCCAGCAACAGGGACGCCCAGGGGAAGGCGAAGCACGCTTCCCTCGTGCGCGGGACGGTGGCTGAGCAGGGGCTTGGGCTACAGCAGTCTGCAAACCCAACCAGCTTTCACTAGGATTTCCCCAGTTTCAGGCCATCTCTTTCTAAAAACCATACCTCCAGGTTAGCATGCTTTTCCATTCACCTTCCCTGGCTATGCTAGTGCACGAGAAACAGCTAATTTTGAAGTGTACAGAGCCTCCAAGGAGAGAATTTCCTCGTACCTCCAGGTTAGCATGCTATTCCATTCACCTTCCCTGGCTACGCTAGTGCACGAGAAACAGCTCATTTTGAAGTGTATAGAGCCTCCAAGGAGAGAATTTCCTCCTTGATCTCCAGGCAGCACGCCCAGGAACCAGCAATTCCACCACGACGAGTACGCAGTTACTGCTTCGCAAGGAAACTGCAGCTTTGCCAGTTTAAGTAGCACCCTGCCCGGCAACTGTATATAGTTTCTGCTTTTAAGAAATGACCTCAGAATCCGCGCACTCCCGTTTCCACAGCCACGTGGGTTTTGTTGGGTTTAAACCAAGGGTAGCTACGTGACACCACCCGCTTGGAGCATTTCCAGGCTCCCAGGGTCTGGCTGTGCTGCTGTTCCCGAGTTGCACAGGTGAGGAGAGATCGGGCCAATACAAACCTATCAGAGAACAGCTTCTCACACCGGTTTAAGTAAATGCTGGCTCGTTTTGGGGAAAACACCAGCACAATTTTTAAGAAGGTAGACCACAACAGACAGTATTTTCAACAGCAAAATGAAGGGCGTCGACAGCACAGGAGGGATTTACCACCCAGCGTGACACTGCCATCTTCTGTCAGCAACTGGATTTTTTAGGGAAGGGCCTTTTGGGGAAAACCGCCCATTCCAGAAAAGTCAAGAAATCTCTGCTATAAAATTGTTCCCGTGCCCAACAGCACAGTAAACCAGCAGCAGCTTCGGGGTGAAGCAGTTTACAGATAACGGAAAACTGAAAACCTTTCGGTTTCTGTTCGACAGGAAGGCTTCTGTTATCACCCTGCAGTGGCAATGGCCAGTCTGCAAGCAGCTGGCTCATGGAATTTTCACTCATCAGCTCCCATTGCTGAGAACCAAGGGCTGAGGCATCCGGTTGAGCTCTCTCTTCTGCACCCCAAGATCTCCCCAGAGCTTCCCTGTTCCACCACATGGCCGTGAAGACGGCCGCAGTCCGCCATAAATGCGGTGACAGCTGTCCCACAAAAGCTCGCCAGTCAGGAAGAACCCCTCAGCCACGTATCACGATCCCTGCCTTTTCCTTCGTGGGATGCTTTGCATTTGTAACCTTGAGGATGCCATAAATAAAAGAAAATAAACATTCAGGCAGCCTTTGGAGCCGACCAGCTGAAGAAGAGTGACCAGGTGAGCGCTGATCTCTCTTTGAGGGCGGAGGTTTGGCAGCCCGGTAGCGCTTCTGGAGAGCTCAGGCGAAGGCCCCTTTCCTGGAAGGCGAGTGCTCCTGCCCTTCTCAGCGCCGGCTGGCAATGAAAGCCCTAACTCATACGCATCGCTGCATCGTGTTCTTGGTTAGCCTCTGCAGGCTCTTCTTTTGGAGATGAAAAACACCGAGGTGAGTGGAGGTGGGATCGCTCAGGGAGATCTCAGAGCTCAGCTGGGGTGTGCTTTTCTTTGAAGTCCCAACACGGCTTCAGTACACAGGAAGCGCCCGTTTCCTCCAGTCCCCAGCCAGCACCTTGCTCCACAACACTGCCTGCCAGCCCCTAGTTTGAGAATGTTTCTGAAAGCCAGGCTTAACGACCCTCAGGGGCCCAAGTTTAATTTGGTCTCATCAGGACAGCTCTTTCACAGGTTTCTAACTACCGAAAACACCACCAAAGTGAAAAGAACCTGACTTACTGGTATTTTAGTTGGATGCTGATCTCGAATGAGTCGTACATCTTCCACTCTTTGCTCTGCAAAAGATAAAAGCAAAAGAGTCTTCTCAAACACCCACGCTCAATGCTGTTATTACCTTATTTCTCCACCCCTGAGGAGAGGGACGGCACATGAGTAAACGCCACAAAAGCGAATGCAGGCAGAGCAGCTCTCAAATGGGACAGCACTGTGACAAGGAAAACCTCTCCTGACAGATGATACTTTGCTCTTTAACCCAAGGTGACACACTGCGTGCACGCTGCCTGGACTCCTAGAAAGCGCTGAAGATCGACTCCACACACACACCCACCCACGCCCCTCATTTTCTGCCCACTAAAGCAGACATTTTATCTCATAATCGTACAGCATCAGATTACACCACCCCAGTTAATGACTAAATATCCTGTACTCTTTCTGCCAGATCCCAAAGAGGAAGTCGTCGACAATTACTTGAGACCCAAGGCTACCCGAACCCTGGCCGCGTCGCCTTACGCCCTGCATTCTAGTGTTACCCAGCTGCAGCTTTCTGACTGTGCCGCACCCATTGCTGCGGAAGCTGTCGGCCGGTCGGTGTGTACCTCGACGCTTCCCCGCGCTCCGTGCCCGCTGTCGGGATAAAGTTCACCTCCCCTCAGACATAAACATTAATAGCACAGATATTATAAACCTGGCTACAGCACAAGCCGAAGCCAACACACACGGTTGCTTTCAGAGGCAGTTGCATCTGTTTATACCCTGCCTGCTTTCAGATTCAGTGAACTCCGTTTTAACCTCTCCTTTTCAGCAGGCCGGGGCTTTCCAGGCCATCTGCATCTTATAAACACCTCCCCGAGAGAAGATTTAGTGTTGCATCACAGCTTTAACAGGCACCTACCTAGGGAGAGGTGCTGCTCATGGGAGAGGAAGAGCTTAGACCAGCACCCCGGCATTGCTGACATGCTGATGCAGAGGACACACTACCTGTCCCGTCACTCCTCAGCTCCCCATTTCTGTGCATCAGGTGCATCCACAAGCCTTCTTACGAGCCCGGGGAGGAAATGCAACTCACGTGAATCACGGTTTAAAGCTGGAGGTGAATCAAGCAGAACTAAGGCAAGGAGTATGCAGAGCCTCCACCTGACTGCAAGACCGAGAACCTGAAAGCCATCCTGCTTCATATCTCAGGACACAAGCCACGCTCTTACAGACCAGCATTAACACTTCAAGGGCAGAGATACCAGCTAATTAAAACGCTTTTTAAGATTAACCAGAAACACAAGAGATAGGGGGAGTGAATGAGACCCACCGTCAACCCAGCTGAGCACAGAGAGCTTTGACTAACTTTCCAACTGAAACAGGTTTGTCCGTGGCAATGTTATTCAGCAGAACTCCCTGGAGTAGAAGGATCATAAACGGGACAAATCACTGAGATTATTGTGTATGGCGTGTTCAGAATCAGGCTTAGGTCAGCCACAGATAAACACTCTTCTCTGACGACATCAGTTGCAGCGGCAACTGCTTGGCTGCCATCCTAGCCGAACTTAATACCTGCAACAGAGGCTGCTGACAGGCAATGGGGTCAACAGCAGTTTGGGAAGACTTCAAGAAAAGGGACAGCTTAAACACGGCCTCCGTTAGACCAAAATCCTCTCCGCTTCCGCGAGGAGAACAGCTTATGCTGAACACAACAGCAAAGCCAAGGGTGGGCACACCAGCAAGCTCTCTTAAGCAGCTTGACTTTAACCCAAAGGCAGAAGGAAAAGAAAATCTGGATCAATTACATCCACCAATTCCATTTTACGTACAGGATTTTATAGCTCGCGCAGAAATAGGTTACGCTGCCAGCTCATGTTACCCTCGGAGCATGTCAGCCTACCTCACCGACACACACGAACTGAGCTCCTCGATCGCTTTGGTCCCATCCGAAGCACAGAAACCAGGGTTGGCACCGCTCTGTGGAGGCTGCTCCTTCTAGAAGGAGACTAATCTCATTTCCCCAGCCATCGTTACACAGCTCTTCTCGATGTCTTGCTGGTTTTCAATAACTAATGACAGGAGGCCTACAGCCCAGCCCGCTCGCAGCCCCTGGGCAGAGAACTGCTCACCCCCCGCCTGGTCCCAAACCAGCTCAGCTCTCTGGTCACCGCGCAGGGGAAGCCGGACACCGAGTGGCACCTCGGGAGGGCAGGCCCAGCTCCTGGCACACAATGCCAAGTGATGTTTCCAGGCTCCTGGGAATTCCGCGGTCGGTAATGGCTGATGGAGAGAGGCGGTCTCCGCCCCCCGAGCCCCTCTCCCAAGCCGGCGCAGCACTGCCGCCCACCTCCACGCCGCGCTCGCCCCATCGCGGGCTCCC
>NW_010265345.1:0-6029 GCF_000690775.1 Eurypyga helias
GGCTCGCTAGATGGGGGAGTGGGGAGGCGAGGAGCTACCTTGCGGGGAGGGGACGCTTGGGAGCATTATGTCTGGGGGCTCGGAGTCAGGAAATGCAGATTTCTTTATTGCTTTGATCATACATAATTTAAATATTCAAACTACTCTGGAATTCATTGAATTATACATGAATTGCACAGGCAGCATTTCTGTAACTCCTGAAAGGCATTCATATTTTTCCTCTCCCTTCCAAACCTTGCCTAACCTTAATTTTTCCTTTTTTTTTTTTTTTTTTTTTTTTAATTTTTTTAAAAACCAAAACTAGTTGTAAAATCCAAATCAGTTGCATCCCAAATCACCTTGAGAACAGCTCCCATGCCATTCCACCGAATTAACAAGTGATTTGGTGATCCCGGGTTGCTGCTGGTTGCGACTTAATGCATTTTCCAGCAGTGTTTAGGGTCAGTCCGGCACGGTGAGAAAGCTCCTCCGAGCTGAGCCTCCCCGCGGGGTGCTCCAGCACCAGCCAGGGCAGCAGCCGCCTGGGTTGCCCTCACACGGTCCCTCCATCCTGGTCCCGTTTTCCATGGCACTTTAAATCAGGAGCATGGGACGCGCCGTGCACATCTGGCCCTCAGATGGCAGCTTGTAGCTGTTGGCTAGCCAAGCGCCCAGATGTTCCGGGGAGGAAAGGAATGCCACCAGATGTTGCCCTGTGGATTGCTGTGAACACGCTGCACGGCCAACCACACACGCGTGGCAGAGCCACGGGTGCCACTGGCAGGGGACACGGGGCTGGGAAAGCTCCGGGGTCTCACCGTCAGCCAGGTCCCAGCCTGGTGCTTCCCCTCCAGCCCAGAGCGGGATCCACCTCCGTGGAGAAAGCAAAGTGGCTCTGAAAACTACCCAGGGTCTGGCGAGAACTGGGACTGGAGAGAGCTCTTCCTCCTTCCCAGGGGATGCCGACATGCGAATGACGATCAGGCACCGTTTTCCCTTCTGCACCTTGTTTTGCTTTACAGGTCCTGCCTGGTGCGTCGCGTCGCTGTGCAGCTGCCCCCCGAGAGCCTCACGGGATGCGGCTACAGGTCCCGTTCGGCTGGGACTGAACCGGGACGCGTGTCCGCTGGCTGGGAGAACACAAGATACACAGCACAACGAGCCAAACCTGCCCTGCCTCTCCCAGGGTGTAAGCACACCTGGGATTAAAGCCGGAATCAGAAACCCCATCCATCGCAGGCTGCGAGCGTGCCCTCTCATTTCCATCACGCGCAGTAACGAACCTCCCAGGCTGGGATGAAGCCAGGCAGTGCTTCTGTGTCACACAGGACCCTCGTTTCCAGGGAGGACATTTTCCAGCTCCAGCAAGCTCTCTGGGGAGCAAGGGGGAGCCTAGAAGAGAAGCAGGGATATGCACAGCCCTGTCTGCAGTCTCTCCCTGGTTAGCTCACTCTTCATTATCCTTCTCTACCCTCTTAATTTCCCTCTAAACTCAACCAGCTATTGCTGTTCAAACTGAAATAATTAATTGGAACAAAATTGCCACTGTAGGAGAAAAGAATGATTAAACCCATCCAGCGGACAATGGGGCAATCATAGCCTAAGCATCTAATTACAGGGTTAGAGAGTGTGGATGCGGGGATAATAACAGAGCCTTTTGTAAACTGTGTGGCTGGATGAGCTGGGAGGAGGGTCTGTGCTTGACTTCGCTCCAGGTTTAGTGCCCGATTCCTGGAGTAAAGACACAAACGCAAGAATCAAAGATCGTTAGGGAGTGAATACCCACCAAGGTCTGCGGGGAAACAAGAGCAGCGGGAAGCACCAACACCTCCCTTGCAGCTCCGCGTCTGCCGTACGCACCGGAGTTGCTCAAGGTGTGAGCCACCGTGCGCACGTGTGCACACACATGGATGTACAGAGGGTCGCTCGGGAAGAAAAACCACCAGGAATCACACCGTCGGGAGGCTCAGATGGAGCACAGCACCCCAGCGAGCCCACGGTCATCACCAGGGTTGTGCCAACGGGCACGCTCTCTCCAAAACCCAGAGGCACCCCCACGCTGTCCATTCGCAGGGGGGTGACCCTGCAGACGCTCTCCGGGAGCCGGCTGCAGGAGGTGAGGGTCTGCCCTCCCCCGTAGCACAGCTTGAGCACTTCTGGATGCACCCCACGATCCCATCGGGTGACCATCGCCAGCGAGGCCCTTCCCAAGCGGGTTTTCCTTTCCCTAGTACGGCTTTTGTAAGCATTTGCATCCTGCCTGGTTTGCATCCCACCAGTAAAGACCTGTGTTCCCACGGCCCCCGCACCCCGCGGTCACGAAGCATCGTTTGGGTGACCCGTGCCAGCCTGGCACCTCCCAGCCAGAGGCGGGGTGAAGCACTCCGGAGCTGGGGAGGCTGGAACACTGCGGATGGTGAGAACAAGCACGTGTACCGGGACAGTCCCTGCTGCCTCTGCAGAAAAGGTGGCTTCCCCGCAGAGCAGCCGGACAAGTACCAGGGCAGGGAATGGGAGGAAGTGCTGGAACAGGACTGCCATGGATTTACGGACAAGGAACAGAGCTGCGAGAGAAGGGACGACGAATACCTGCGATATCGCGGGGGTGATGGTGTGCATACCTGCATCCTGGCCTGCGGCACGGCCCAGCCTGGCGCTCTTCCCAAATTCCCGTGTTTTACAGCCCTGCGCTGAATCCAGCACAGAGCGATGGCCACCTGCCCCCCACCTGCTGAAACGTGGGGCGACGGAGAGTTCATCCAGCCACCTTGCTGGCCTGAAGTAAATGCCACCAACCTCCTCGAGATGGTCAAAGCAGCAGGAAAACCCAGGAGAAATCCTTTGTTTGGAGCTGCTGGGCCCTGCCAGGCTCCCAGGGGAGCTCGGTGACCAGCGTGGCTCCCCCTCCACGCACCCCTCACCGCACCCCCCCCCACTCACATTAAACCACATTTAGCAGCCAATCGGGGACCTGTGACTTCCCTTAATAAAGACATTTTTCATCTCCTCGATCTCAGCGAGAGCGAGTTTAAAGTGGTGTGAAATTGGGAACGGTCACGGTGCGCTAGTGGCGGAGGCTTCCCCAGGTATCCTGGCAAATGGAGCTCCAGCTGCCCAAAGCGTATAAATCTCGAGCAACTCCGAGTCACTTTGAGTAATGGTTCATTTTCTGATTTAATTTTGACTGTGACCGGAGCTTCTAAAAGGCATTTTCAGCGAAGGACTTGCCCCAGCGGGAGGGGGGCCAGTCCCCAGAACCAAATGTAGAAGAAAAGGAGGCTCCTCCTTGGCTGAATCCCTGTGCAAGACCGTTTGGGTCCCTCTCAGGAAGGTTTCACTTTATGCTGAGTTCCCTGGTGCTTTCCAGAGCCAGGGAGGAGGATGAGGAGATCATCTTCCCCACAACCCGAGCACCGTGCTCTGACATGGAGCAAGGCACACACATCCATCCAAACTCAGCACAGCTCCCCCTGCCAGGGAAGGGCTCCCCATCGCATTATTTCCCTCCCAGTGCCAGGGAGGAGGGTGTAGGGCTCGGAAACACAGCGCAAGCCACCTCAGGGACCTGATGAGAAACACAAACGCTGCTCGTCTCCGCAGATGATGCTCTGCCCATAACTAGGAAAGGCTCTTGCAGCTGTGGACGGTGCCCTTCAGGGGGTCCTCTGCACCCCACATGGGCTGTGCCCACACATGGGCTGTGCCACAGAGGACCCGTGGGCTGCCCTTGGTTGCAGGAGGGGGGATTCACCCCCCTCATAGCTCCAGCACGCACAAACACACACACAGCAGGACCTGAAGACAGAGCTCGTGGGTAAGAGCCCAGCTACTGTGTCCCAGCCTGGCCTCGTCCTGGATGCCTGTTCCACCTCTGCCACCCCGCTGCCGGGGCAGCTGCCGTGAGCTGTGCCACGGTGCCACCATGCTTCTCCTGGGCTTCCTGCACCCCTGCTCCAGCCTGGGGGGAAGGTTCCAGGGCCACAGCACGGGACTGGTGTGGGCAGCTTTTGGTGGGATAAGGCGATCCCACCATCCCTCTGCTGTGACTTGTCCGACGCTTCCTCACAGCCATGCTTAGGAGTCCTGCTCGACACAAACCTTCTGGGTGTGCACCATCCCAGAGCTGTGAGCAGGGTCCCATCCCATCTCCCACCTGGCATCAGCGATCCCAGGTGATACACGTTTTGCCAGTACAACAGCCCCGGCCTTGAGGCTTTGCTGGCCGTGCCAAGGCAGATGCGATGAGTGTCCTTGGCACTGCGGGGCCGGGAAGCATCGGGATCCCGAGCCCGACAGCACAGTCTGAGCATCAGCTACAGGCAGCCAGCGCTTCTGGAGGTCGGTGACAGCGATCTGGCCCCCACAGGCGTCGGGCTGGGTGCCAACTGCAATAATTAAATCAAGTCCTGCACAGCCAAATGGCCGCAGCTGACCCGTCGCGTCTGTGCCGCTCTCCGCCTCCCTACGAAACCGTGAGCCAGCCCGGCTGGGGGTCTGCCACCCCCCACACAGGACATCTGACTGGCGGCACCACGACCCAGGGCTCTGCCTGCCCCAGGGTCCACCAAAGCACTGCAAAAACTTAGGTTTCACCACAAGGTGCAAGAAAAACGCTCTGGAAATGTCAGAAACCCTAATGGAAGCAGGCAGGGATGCAAAGGGACCAGCAGCAGCAGCTTCTGCCCCCCCTGATTACCCTGGGTTCGATCCTGCACCCTGCCAGCTCGCTCTCCTCAGTCCCCCAGGGCGCACAAGCCACCTCCTTCCAGCACAATAAAACCAGCCAGAAATGGGGTCCCCCAGCTTGCTGGCTGCCCGGCACTGACAATTGCCCTGAGACCCAGCAGGGGTGCTTGCAGGCCCCCCAGTCCATCCAGGTGCTCAGAGGGGTTAGCGAGCTCCAGAAAAGCCAGGACTGCCCTCCCCCAGTTCCTGCCATTCCCACTGAAGGAATAACTTGATGGGAAAATCACAGCTCGAGATCCTGAAGCATCACTGAGGCAGAACAATGCCCCCATCACCCACACGATGGTTTGCGTGGCTGCCAGGGCTAAATTACACAAAAAAGCCAAGGAACAAACCCTTGCAATCAACCTCGTGACAAGAAGGGAAAAAACAGCCGGAGTAAAACCAACGTACATGCAATCACGCAGCAACCGTTCGGGAAGAAAAAGCAGCTGCCTTACTGTTCAAAGTCTTCTGGCAGCAGAGGGTGGGAGGCCTCTTCTTGGCACTTAAAGGACGAAGACTCTTCTGTGACCTTTACAGAAACAAAAGACAGAAGAGGTGTCAGCGCCACCACGATGCCGGGAGCAGAGCTCCGAGCGAGAGGCACAAACCAGGCCCCAGGGTCCTCTCGCCCCATGGGAAGCCCAACAGAGCCCAGCTCCGAACGGCCAGCATCGCGCTTTGCAGAGGTTTGGTGATGCTGAGCTGGGGGCCCCCGGACTCCCCAGGACCCAGTGCTAGCTGTGACATGGTGAGGGACACGGGTCACTGCCGGGGTGCGCGAACCCCTGACGCTGAGCAAACACACCCGGCAAACGGGGGGAGCTGCTGCTTTTGTCAAAAAACTGGTTTTCTGTCAATGTTTTCACAACGCAGCAAAGCTGCAAACTCTTGGTCCTGTCTTTGCTCTGTGCAGAGTGGCAACAGCTTGCCGGGATAGCGCCTGTCCCGGGACAAACCCGCCTCATGAGCCCGACCCCGCAGGCTGGTATGCCAGCGGCACGGGACCACCAGCGGGTTCAGATCCCGCGCTTGGAGCTTGTAGAAGGGAAGTAAAAATGAGTTACAGGAAGGACCTTGCTGATACACTTCTTACAAAGCTCAGTGAGAGCCGACGAGCCTCTGATTTATTTTAAGCGTAATTCACCCTCGCTATACGCCGGGCCCTCGTGGTGCCGGGCTCTGAGTCACTGGTGGGAGCCAGCCCCGGTGGTGAGATCCCGAGTGCCGGTGCGGGCAGCGCCGTGCAGGATTCCCAACCCCTCCAGCCCCTTCAGCTTCTCCCTGCCGCTGCCCAGGGCTCGTCTGGTCCCCAGGAGCTG
>NW_010265345.1:6178-7328 GCF_000690775.1 Eurypyga helias
GCACCTTGGGACAGAGCCCTGGCAGCGCCTGTCCCTTCCTGGGACAGCAACCGGAGGCAGCCCCGCGTTCCACTCCCCCGCCGCCTCCTGGCACGCAAAGTGCAGCATATGGAATTGTATTTTCCTCCTGAACGCTCTGGACGAGAAGGAATGAGACCGAGTCCAAGCTGTGGATTTTGCTGCCTGCCCTCCAAGCCAGCCACCTCCATCCAAGAACACACGCAGCAACAGAGCAGGCCTGCAACTGTAATATATACAGCCTAATTAATCACATTACTCATGAAAATATATTGGTATAATTAATAACACAAGGCATCTATATTGGCCTCTGTGGCGCAGCAAATTATGAGGCAGTAATACTTGGACGCGCTGACCTGGATTTCATACGTAATCCATCAAACCGGTCCCGCCAGATCGGGTCTCCAGAGGCACGAACAATACAGAAACGATAATTAAACAAAAGCAAGATGGACAGCAGACGTGTCACACGAATCACTCCCAGTAGGGTGGGGAAGGGATGGGACACCCTGAATTTGTGTGGACCCGGAGAGGTGAATACCGAAATAAAGCCACCCCGGTGCCGGAAGCGGGGCTGAGCAAAGTCCCGCTGCACCGCCCGGGTACAGCACTTGGCTGACAGGAGGTTAACTCACGGGGGGACGCGAGGCCCTGCCAGGTCACCGGGGTGTCTCTTGGGCCTTGTCCTGACTTCCACCAGTGGCTCCGGTTTGACAGCAGCCAGGATACACGTGCCTTTGGTATGGGAAAAGTGCTGCTGGGAATCCTCCTGCCCTGACATAACCATGATATTTTGAAAGTAGCATGTGTTAATAATAACAACAAGTCTTCAACAGCTAGATTCAGCTTTTTATGAGTATCTCATAAAGTGTAGCTAAATTATGCTCTCTGGATCCAGAGAAATAAGCAGCTGGAGCATGGGAAAGCTCCGCAGCTTCCTAAGGCCCAAAAGGAGATCATCCCAAGAGTGGCTCAAGTGCAGCCTCAATTCAAACCCTGCCATCATCTTAGCCTTTCACATGCCTCTCCCCTGGCCTCACATCGGCCTTGCAAGACTTGCGCTCTGCCGCGAGTTTGCCCCCAGAGCGGCGTCGCAGGGGTCGGTGCTGCAGAGCGAACCCGATGCTGCCCC
>NW_010265345.1:7361-8728 GCF_000690775.1 Eurypyga helias
GCCAGCCCCGCAGGGGTCTGACTGCCCGGGGACTGCGGGGCTCTGCAGAGGGACCGCGGGGGTCTGCCCGTTCCCAGCACGGCACCGCAGTCAGGCTTTATCCAAAAGGAACCAGACTCCAGCCATCCTGCGCTGGTACCGTAACTTACCAAGTTTCTAGCACCGAATGCGCCCTCTTTTGAGAGGGCTTGGACACATCACTGATGTGGTTTCCAGTTACCGGTTCTTGAAAGACTGAGGCACGTCCGGAGGGAAGCCCTTGAGATACCGGATAAGGCACAAGGGGTGTAGCTGGCCATTAAGTGAATCTGGATATCCCATTAGCCAGATTATAGTTGGTGATGCTAAGCAAAAGGTTTGCGGAAAAGAGACAAAAACGTTTTCCATAAAGAAAGGAAATCCTCCAGTCACAACGAAACCAAACGAGTTTGCTTGGTCAGAGACCGACAGCGGGGTCTGCACCTGCAGCGCGGCCTTAGCGCACAGGCCCCCAGGGCTGGACCCGGCCTTGGGAGGGCTCCCATCAGAGCTTCGCCAGTTTAATCATGTCTGGCATTAGTCATCTTTGTCTGGCCCCTCATGTCGAGGCCATTTAAAGTGGATTAGAGAAAATCTCCTCTACTCCCGCACGATTAACTCCTAGGAGTCACAGGGCATCTTCCTATTGATGGAAAGAAGCAAAGCGAACCCGTAGCCCCGAAACCCGGCACCCGTCGCCCTGAGCCAGGTCAGGCAGGAATTACCGGGCTGACAGCGGGGGAGCTGCCAGCACGGGGCTGAAGGTCAGAGGGCTCGGAGGAATGCCAGCGTGACCACGTCGGGCAGGCAGTTCCCCAACCGGTCCCCGACTCGTGCTGGGGGGAGCGTTGGGCAGTGCCTGGCTGCCCCCTGAAAGGGCCACCACGGTGTCACCCGCTGCCCTTAACTGCCTGCTCGGCCCTGTGCTGCCTGTTTGAGCCCCCGTGATGGGGTGTGTGTGCAAGGAAACTGTTCTTGCTGGAAAGCAGAAAAGAGAGTGAATCGGGGTTTTTAAAATCTGATAAATAGAAAGATGTACAAAAATATGACTCGGGATGAATCTGACCGCAGGTACTCCCAAATCCATCAAACCACCTTGAATTGCACAGAGGAAAGTCTTTTGCTGGAGACGCAATTGGTGTTCTTCCAACAAGTGGGAAGTTCTGCAGAGGACCCCTTTCCCTGCGGAGGGACCCCGCTTCCACCAGCCCAGCCAGCACACGGTGCCGAGCAGACATCGCCCAGTACCAACCCGTCTGAAACCACCCGTAACCACGGAAAGCCCGCAGGGCCTTGGGACACGGCCAACACCAGCATTTCCTCCAGTCCCTTTTCTCGACCTTCGGTCC
>NW_010265346.1:0-485 GCF_000690775.1 Eurypyga helias
GGGAAGGGCAGGGAGGAAATGAAGCCATAAAACAATCTTCCAAGTTACCCGCCGTTCCTCTGAATGCCAAGGTATGCGCGGTGCCTGCGGTGTGCAAGCGGGAGGCGCTCCCGCCTGTTTCCAATCGCTAAACGTACGTCACGCGGAGAGAAGGGGGTTCAGTGTCCCAACCCGCTTGTCTGTCACCTGCTGCTGGTTGGGATGCGAGCGACGTGCGTGACAGCAGTAAAGCTGCGGGCTCCAGGGTCTCTTCACCTCGGGAGGAAGCTAAGCTTGGGGTCCCGAAGTGCTCGAACCAGCTGTGTTCTCACATGGGATTCTCGGAGGCCGTAATACCAGGCTCTGGTCAGGGTAGAAAATCTTCTCTGGAGTGTCCCAGGTTGGGGAGATTCGGTGTTTGCAATGAGGAAAAACCGCGTTTTTGTAAACCAGGGAAGGGACAGTCTGTAAACTCCAGGTGAGTTTGAGTGCACCCTCAGCAAGTT
>NW_010265347.1:0-1499 GCF_000690775.1 Eurypyga helias
TCCCTGCCCATGGCAGGGGGGTTGGAACTAGATGATCTTTAAGGTCCCTTCCAACCCAAACCATTCTATGATTCTATGACTGAACAGGTTTATGCAAGTTAAGAAGATTTTAAAGTCAAACCGTTGAGAATCCTGATGAGGAACCTTTCACAGAACTTTCTCATCTCAGTTGCATAGTGCTTAGGCAGCCTGTCACCTGGCTGGTGCTGCTACCCTGTGCTAAGATCTGCAGGGGCAGGGAGGCCAGCTGCCACCCTGAATCCCTGTGGTCACTGGTGAGCTACAGCAGACAGCAGTTGACGCTGAGGTGAGATGGCCCACCCCACCAGAGAGTCATAGCGGGAACGGGACACAAACCTCCCTACTTCTCAAACAGGCTGACTGAGTCTAAGCCTCTTCCTCTGCACCCTACTCTCAGCCGAGCCATTCCACACTTATCTGAAGTAGGGGCGGTGCCGAACAAGCGAGCAGAAGCAGCAGAGCAGCCCACCTCCCATCACCTGAGGTGCGGGTGGGAAAAAAGTGAATACACCTATTCTCTGTATACAGCCCCCATAGCCCCCGCGCAACTCAACAACCAACAGGAGGTGTAGAGCCACACGCGCCTTTAAGCATCGCAAGAACCCTGCCCCGCCCCCTCCGCTGCTAGGAGACAAGCACTAGGCGGAGTTTTTGCAGACGCCATTTTTTCCCCCAAAAGAAACTGAGATCGCTTTCCTTTACCGTCTTCTATTGTCTCCACTGTTGTTGCCGCTCTTCTCGTGACTCCTGTCAGGAAGGTAAAACAAAGAACTTAGGCACGCTGCAGCGGAGAGGGGTGGATCGCGCTCCTCTTCTCGTGATCCCCAGGCGTGTAACGCTGTGGTCGACACGGAGGGCGGGGCGAACTAGAGGCCATCCCTGCCCTGACAGGCAGCTGCTTTACCCAACGGGGCCGCAGTGGGTCCCCATGGAGGGGAGGAGAGGAGACGACTGGGTCAGTCGCCTGGCGGCGCTACTGGATGTGTAAGTTGGTGGTGGGAGTTACTCACCTTTCTTGTTCGTGGCGGGTCCAGGTAAGCACGGCTTGTGCGTGTAGCTGATCAAGGTGAGGAGGGGGTGTGGTGCGTGCAGGGCGTTAAGCCGGGAAGTGGAGCTGTTGATCGCGCCCATCTTGATGCTGCTGTGCGCACAGTAACGCGGGAGGCCTGAATTGCCGCCGGGCTCCAGGATTTTCGTGGGTTCTCGCAGGGACAGCACTCTTCTCACCACTGGCGGGGCGGCGGAATTGGGTAGGTCCGGGGACTGTTGCGTGGAGGAGGGGACCGGGAGTGACTTCTCTTTAGCTAATATAGTGGCTTGGTGCAATCTGCGGGCCTACGAGGGCCCATCTATTCTGAGGGAAGGGCGAAAAGGGTGATCTGTGTCTGCCGGCAGCCGTCGCGCCTCGGCGACCTCATGATGGCCCAATCGGTGGGTTCCCGGACTGGCGATGTGGTGGAAGCCGTCTGTGCTAGCGG
>NW_010265347.1:1697-13848 GCF_000690775.1 Eurypyga helias
GTGGCAGAGCTGTTGCTTTCTGTTGGCCCCGCTTGAACTCGGATGAGAGCCGCCGAGGGCCTCCTTTGTGTCTCCCTGGGCAGAGTGGGGGAAATCTTGTGACCGCGTGGTGGTGGTTTTTCGGCTTCTGGCTCCGCCTAGCAGTGGGTAGGCGTCATTACAGTGGCCGCCATTTCTGCTGGTCCCCGCTACTGTGGAGGTGGGGTTCAGTCTGCGGGGGTTATGTAACGCCGTCTCCCCTACCCGTTTAGGGAGTGAGCTGGGCAGGCCGGCTATAGAAGCCGTGCCGAGGGGTAAAGGTGGTGAAGGGGAGGTGCCTGGTCGGGAAGGGCCGTTTGTCCTAGGGAGAGTGGGGTTGAGGCGTGCCGGCATTTCCCAGCCCTCTACTCATGTTCGTAACCGCTTTATCATTTCGATAAATGTTTTTAAAAACATTGCGTTAGTCAATTTAATCCCGTAAACTCGATTTACACAACAGAGTACAGTAACTGAGAGCATCTTGTCCTGAACACTATATTACACTTCGTCCCCCCGCAGCTCTAAAATTTTTGTGAGGGTCTGGAAGGGCTAGCCATTTGAACCTGGTGAAATTTCTCTTCCCGTCTTTTTCTCCCCCTACTCTTTAACAATGTCTGTTTGAGACTTGGCTATTCTTTAAGTGGTGCTTTCCTATTAGCTCAAATTAGGGGCCTGGAAATACTAGCTTGTGCTGGGAAGGTGGTCTCTCAGCAGCGGCTGTAAAAGTGTATGCCGACTGGCAGACACAAGCAAGATAACTGTTAAAAACTAACAGGAAAGGAAGTTTTTAAGAAGTTGAACGTACCTCACTTTTTCTTCGTGGATACGTGTCAGCCATTTGTTCAGGCTGTGGAAGTTGAGCAATAATATCCAAGGTAGGGGAAATAGCATTCTTTGCTTGGCTGTTATTTGTACAAAATTAATTTTTTTAAGAGAATAAGGTGCAAAACTGTTCTGCCTGGACTTCTGATGTGTTTTACAAGCGTTCTCATGTGGACTTAACAAAAACAGATCTTGAAAGAGGTACCCGTTTCACAAAGTCAAAAACGTTCAGCTGCTTTTGAGATTGTTCATGCATGTATGCAGAGGTTATACATAAGTACAGTGTGGTGTTTTTAACAGAATTTTTCCAGTGTGGTTATTGTGTGTTCTTTTTTTTTTTTTTTTTAAACTGTTGAGTGGAAGGCATGATAGAATGCCTGCTAGTAAATAGATACTTATCATAATCACCAGCATTGATTTGGTAGCTTTTTAGTCTGAATTGTTAATAACTAAACAATAAAAAGGTTGATACATAGTGTTCCTTAAAAAGGAAATTCAAGATGTGTATTATGTAACATGCTAAAAATAAGAACCAGGTAATTGTTTACTTTAAATATCTGAAAATCATTATCGGTAAATGTGATTGCTTAAAACTAGCAAATGCTTGAAAACTAAGGAAGTCCAGAATAATTCAGACTGTAATTGTTTATCTGTAAATTTACAGATTAGATTATTATTTTTCCTCTTAGTGATGTGTTTGACCTTGTTATGTTTTCTCACTTTTCTTTACAAGCTTTGCAGCAAAAATTGAGGTCAAACCTCTGTTTTCAGTTGTAGTGAGAATCATACCTCTAAGTAAATAGAACCTGAACTATACTGTTTTCATAGGCTTCTGAAGCAGTAGGCTGTTGGGTTTTGATCAGGCCTGGAATACTTGAGTTTTGCTCTGCAAGCATATATAAACCTGGTAAGTTAAAAAAGCAGGCATCTCTGTTTTTCCCTTTAGTAAAATGTAGTTTGCTGCTTTTTGTTTTCCCCACAAAATAGATGTACTAGCTTTTTTTTATTCTGCAACAGGTTTTATCTGCACACCTAAGAATAAAAGGTAATGGAGACTGAACAACAGGAGGAGACATTTACCAACACAGAGACAAATGGTATGTTTTTTTATTTTAAAGGGCTGGTTTTGCTTGGGCAGGGAAAGAACCTTTTTAAGTCTCAGTGTTTCTAACTATTTTGGAATGCTTTAACTATAAAATTCTTGTATTGGCAGTATTTTTGCATTTATTTACTATTTTAATTTTTATGTGTCCCTTATAATTTTACATGGATTTTATATCATGAATGTGTAATTTTTCTTCAGTAGCATTTTAGACATGGCAGAAGTAAAAAACTTATAACTGAGGATTTGAAAATGTTTCATAGCTAAATGCTCAGTACTTGTCTGGACAGTGTGATCATATAAAAATACTGTCAGGCATATCTTTTACTGTATTTTATTCAGTTGCTACTTTGAAGGAATGTATATGTATGTGAAATACCTCCATTAACTAAACAAAAAACTTCTTGGACCTAATTAGTGAAGAAGAGTTAGGGCATTAGCATTGAGTTCATAGAATCATAGAGTTGATTCGTGCCAGATTTTCAAAGCTATTTGAAATACTGCTTTCCTATTGTTCCACCAATATTTCAGTATTGGACAAACTACTTTTGATCTTTTGGGCTTTAAGGTTGTCCCCAATTGTAAAAGAAATACTAGATAGGTGATGCAGTACTGCTTTAAAGAACATGTGAATTTTTCACTAAGTTTGCAAAATTCTCATTTCAGCTGTAGTTAATAGATTTGGAATGAGTCTTCAATAGTTAACTGATATGTAGGCTCATTAAGTAAAAACCTGTTTCTGTGCTGTAGATGTCAGAAGTTAGTGTTGTGCTAATAGGATGGAATGCTTCATGCAGTGCATAAGCTTGATATACAATTTTATAGTGATTTAGAAAGTTAAATATATGTTTGTGTTTTCTCCCTTGTGGACCTGTCTACAGGCAAACGTCCTGCAGAAGATATGGAAGAAGAACAGGCCTTCAAAAGATCTCGGAATACAGATGAGATGGTTGAATTACGCATCTTACTTCAAAGCAAAGTATGCTTTTTCAGTATTGCTATGTTCCTGCTTTATACCATTGCTTAAGACAGTGGGGACAAAGCATATGCTGTGGTGCACGTTTAGAAAGAACGTCTGCTTTATTTTAAATAAAGTTATTAGGAATATTTCTAAATGTGCGTGAATAATAGAAGTGTATTGCAATGGTATTTTTCAAGGATGAGTCTTCTCTGATTTTAAAAAAATGTACTCATTGAAAAAACAAAACAATGAAAATTATAAGCCACTTTTCTTATGTTTAAATGGAACATAATTGTTTCCAGGGAATGACTGTGTATTAGTCTTTTGAAAGCAAGCAGTTTAGAAAATGATCCACTTATAATTGTAAATTAAATATGGGAGACAAGATGAGAACTTCCTCAGGATTTCAGTAATTTTCCCAGATTTGGTAAATCTGTATGTATCAACAGGAAGAAATATGGGAGTAACATTTTGGGGGTTGTAATCGCTTCCTTAACTAGTATGAACCATAGAATGGTTTGGGTTGGAAGGGACCTTAGAAGATCATCTAGTTCCAACCCCCCTGCCATTGGCAGGGACACCTTCCACTAGACCAGGTTGCTCAAAGCCACATCCAGCCTGGCCTTGGAAATAGTAAGACCATTACTTGTCATAGTAAAATTGCTATTTATGAATCTCCTTTAGTGTTTCCTGTCATTACAGATGTTTGTGTTGTCTGATATAACTCAGTCTTTTTTGTCAGGGTAGGGCAATGTTACCTTAACTCTGCGTGGCATTTCTGATGAATAGTCAAGTTAAATGGAGTGCTCCAAAATGTTTGTTTGTGGTGCTGTTACCATCATGTATGTACTGCATAATAAAGGCAATAATTTTGCATGTAGTTTTTAATATAACCTGGTAAAAAGGTAGTTTTACAATTGTCCCTCTTGAATATCTGAGTTTATTCCTGTTGATTTTTAGCAACTGTGGATTAGAGATTGTTTATATTGACTTTAAATTCTTCAGACTGTACCTACCTGAGTGGTCAGTTGAGTTACATAGGTTTAAACCAAAAATAGCATTTGAAATTATCAAATGTTTGGAGTGAAAACTGAAATTTGCAAACATTTAAAAAAAAAAATTATCAAATACATTGGGGAAAATACTTGACCTACATAAAGTGCATGGAATCCCATAAGCTATTTTGTTTCCACCGAATCACAGAATGGTTTGGGTTGGAAGTGACCTTAAAGGTCATCTAGTTCCAACCCCCCTGCCATGGGCAGGGACACCTTCCACTAAAGTGGAAGTCATACTCTTAACTATGAGATAGTTTTAACACAGGCAGAATTGCTTAGAAAGTTAAAATTGAAATTATGTTATTGAGTATTTTCATGTCTTTCCAAAGTTTAGTAGTAAATGCTGCTTTGACCTTTTCTTTCCCCGTGGTAAAACTATGTCAGTTCATGTTTTTCATTTAATTTGAACCTTTCAAAAGCAAAACAAGCTCCACCCCACCCCTAAATGCATCCCACAAGGTAATTCAGAAATAGATACATTGGTTTTATTCTTTAGTTCAAAAATGTAGTTTGTGCTGTGTTAGCATAACATAACTTGTGAAAACTATTTTCCAGAATGCTGGAGCAGTGATTGGAAAAGGTGGCAAAAACATTAAGGCACTTCGTACAGATGTGAGTATATGAGTTTGAATTAATTTAACACCAATTCTTTCAGAGCACTACATTGAAAACTTGACTGCATACATTTCTAGAAATTGAGAAATTCAAATCTAAACAACAATAATTATAAGCTATTTATAATGACTGTTAGGGGAGATAACTTCAGTTTGTGTTGTAATTAAAACCCAGCTTGAGTTATGTGGGAGGAGAGGTTTATATTAAACCTCTTTGCTTTCAGACAGGGTTCCTCTAAATTACACACTTGAAATGAGGTAACATCTTTAATTAGAAATATTGGCAAAGCTTAAAACCCTTACCTGTACCATTTCCAATATGCTTGAATTAATTATAGTACTATTGAAAGCTGTTGTAGGTGGCTGGCTTAACCTAGTGATAGAGGAATTCTTTAACTTCCTTTAAAAAAAAAACCCCAAAACTTCATAATGGTCCATCTGTTCTTACTTTAACAACTTGGACATAAAGCACAAACACATTACTGTTAAGGTTGCATTATTTAAATATGGGTATAGAACAGTAAAGAAACATTTTATTCTGTTACTTGGAAGTGTTTTTAAATGGTCATGACTTATTTACCTATTCATGTTTTATAGTGGGTTGACTCTTGTGATTAGACATGTTCAGTGTAAATTTTACATATTTATAAAACTTGGCAATGCTTAAAATCCATTTGTTTACACTCCTGTACTTGGCATCAGCTATAACTTCAGCAATTTTTTCAAGCAAGACTGAGTTCAACACTATTTGTTAATATATCGCTATAGAATTAGTTCCATCAAAGTTCACAAACTATAGCAGCTAGAATTGAGGATTAAGCTGAAATGGTCAGGAATCATACATACACTTGCTAACTTTGGCAGCTGGTGTTTTTGTTTGTTTGCTTTAAATAAATAAATACATCACCTAAGTCCAGATGATTTAATTGGTCTGGAATACTAAATTTTCCAACTTGCCCAAGTTCTCAGTAATTTGGATCTCAACAGTTTTCGTGTCTACATTCGTGAGCCAGCCTGCTACTGCAACATCGTTATGTTAAAAGTAAAAAGTAGTGTAGTCAGATGAAGTAACTCATTAAGATCCATACTGTTAATCCACAGTCGATGTGGCAATCCATTATTGTGTTAGTCTTCAGAACAACTTAAGCTTGTTTCATTAATTGAGAGTAATGAGTATAGTTTGTATTAAATTAAAATGTATTGCTTTTCCCCCTTTTCCCTCTCCTTGTTTTTTTTGGCCATATATCTCCGTTACCCATGTACTGGATCGACTTACCCCTGCGTTGCCCACCATGACGTTGGCCCATCCGCCCCCGAACGCCCATGTGAAAACCCTGGTTGGCTATGCCCAAAAATGTGCTCGTTGCCAAACGGGTACCATACTTGACAACTTCTGATTGAATACCCATGCCCAATGCCAACATCCACGAACGCCAATGACCAATGCAGTACAATGCAAGTGTCTCAGTCCCAGACAGCAGTGGCCCCGAGCGGTATGTCCCAACAGTTTATGCCTCACTGCCTGATTAGAAAGAAAGAAATGTATTTTATTACCTGCCTTTCATATAATTAAATAGTAGCCCCTTATAGACCGTGTATTGTTTGGGTTGTGTTTTTTAAGTTTTCTCTCTTATTTTCCCCGTTAAGTCTTTTTGTCACTGAACTTTTATGTGAGTTGCCCACCCAAACAATCAACTGATTTTATTTCAATGGAAGGAGCATGGCTTCAGGTGTTGCATATTCATTGCATTATAAATCAGATTGTTTCAAGGGTCTCTTGCTCTGTCTTTATGGTCCACTTTGCTCCCCCCAACATTGTTCGTTCATAATTATTTCTGATTAAATACTAACTCTAGTTCACTCTCCTTCACTCTTCATTTGTGTTATGTTTTTGTTTGTTTTTAGGAGTTTAGTGGAGGAGGGGGGGGTTGTGTCTCTCCCCGACACACCACACACACACACCCCGGCCTCGTATTTATATTCCTTCTTTGCAGAGCCCATTAGTAATCTTAATTTCTAACTGGTCTCTCAACCTTACTCCAGATATAATGTTGACCACTCGCATATCCCCACTTTTTCCACAAGAAGGTGTGCCAGTTTTACTAATGTAATGGTGAGAGTATACTAATTAGTGGTGGTGGGGAATGTGAATATTCACTTCTACTTTCAGTTCTGCGTCAATTAATGGGAGCCTATCCAAAAGCTCACTTTTGCTTGCTCTTTTCTGCAAGGCCTACCTAGTCTTAAATTCATCGTGCATATATATTGGACATAAACAAAGATGCATGTGTTGTAAATCCAGTGAACAGGTTTACTTTAAATGGGTTCTTCTCTGTAGTCAATCTTGTTGGAATTTTGTGTATTATTACGAATACTAAACTTAGTTCTACTACTTTTCCACCTTCTCCATATTTTCTGATGCTGGCCTCTAACAGCATCTTGAGCATAAGTGCAGATACAGAGACAATTGGAGAAATCTTGAAGAAGATTATCCCTACTTTAGAAGAGGTATGTCTCCTAGATTTGTTTATTCTTCAGAGGTACAAATTTAAATCTTAAACCAAGATAATTCTAGATGATTTTGTTCAATTAGAAAGTAAAAACCAGCCTTTTTTGAAAGGAGACCTATAGCTCTCAAACTATGTCTTGGCATTTTTTTGGTAGAGGACAGAGACAATCTCTTCATAGAAAATTAATATCTGTAACAGCCTCCTCCCTGACTTTAGTCCCCAATTTGAAGTAGCTGTACTGTAATTTCCACCCTGCCTTGGCTTTGTAAGCAAGTGTGGTGTGCTGTCTGATGTCTTTAAAATTTCATACAATAATAATAAAAGAAATAAGGACAACTAATTTGACATCAGCTCATGTTGAAGCAAAGTACTTAAATAGGTGTGATTCTGTTGTAGCAAATACAGCATTACAGTTCAGCAGCAAATTAAGTCATACCATGGTGTTTGGAGAAAAACCTTAACAAAATAAACAAAATAAGTTTGTTTTTTTTTTAAATTATTTTTCCCTCAACTAATATTTTTTTTTTTCCCTGTATGCGCCTTACAGTATCAACACTACAAAGGTAATGACTTCGACTGTGAATTAAGGCTTCTAATTCACCAAAGTCTAGCAGGAGGAATTATTGGTGTCAAGGGTGCTAAAATCAAAGAACTCAGAGAGGTACTGTTTCCTATTATTTTCAGATTCTACTTTTATTCTATAAACAAAGGTGGGGTTTTGTGTGTTCATAAAAAGTGAGTGTAAGAATCATATGTGCAGTAATTCCTTCAGAATATATTTCATACATGATTTTTGTGTTCTGAGATCAATCTGTTACTTATTACAACTTCCTTGGAAAAAGTCAGAAATGAAGTGTCTGTTGCTGATAGAGCCTAGGACTTCTTACAAAGCTTTAAAGCTTACTAGCAGTAGAGTAATGCATAAAGGACACTTTTTAAAACGAAAATGCCATTCATCATTCCCTCTGGGTTGAACTGAATGGATTATATTGGTGGTGTTGGACATGGAAAATGGTTTAGTGTGGACACATCTTCATAAACTAATGATAATTTGATAGATGTTTGAATATTGCTGTAAGAAGGTAGTATGGGGTGGGTTTTGGGTCTCTGTTGGGTGGGGGTGGGGTGGGTTGGGTTTTTTGGTGTGTTTGTTTTGGGTTTTTTTGAAGTTTCACTCCCTTGAAAACAAGTTTCCTTTGTGAAAGAACAAACAAGGTTTTTGTTCTAAAAAGCTAGTGGTCTCTGAGTCTAGAGTGGGTTTTTTTTATCCTTTCCTGGCATTGTGTCAAAGGTAATTCCAGGTCAGTTTAAGTGTAAGCTACTATTTGTATGGACTGAGGAAGGCAAGATGACTAGAAATAATCCTGGCAACATTGCTGTCTTGCATCCAAAGCATGTTTTTATTACATATAAACCTTTATATAACCTGTAAACTTATAATGGATATGTGGTCCTTTTGCTAATATTTGATTAAATGGCCCCGTAGATCATCCATAATTGAATGATTTTTGAAAAATGAACTTTTTTCATCTTCACCTACATTTCAAAATAACTGATGTCATTGCATGTCTTAGAACAAATTTAATTTTAGGGTATTGTATTTTTAAGAACTCGGAAGCAAGCATTCACTTAAAATGACTGGAACATTCACTAAAATGTTTTAGTGTATGTCTTACCCATTTTGTTTTCAATTAATTTATAAAATTGTTTAAAATACTTCTATTTGATTTTGGTGGGGTTGTTTGGTTTTGGGTTTTTTTTTTTTTTCTTCAACAGAACACGCAGACCACCATTAAGCTCTTCCAAGAGTGTTGTCCTCATTCCACTGATAGAGTGGTGCTTATTGGTGGAAAACCTGATAGAGTTGTAGAATGTATCAAGATTATCTTGGATCTTATCTCTGAGGTAATGTGTCTTAAGCTTATTCTTTCATTGGTGTTTATGAAATTTGGGATGATTTGGATGGAAAATAATCTTTCTACTTCTGGTTTGAATTCAGTGTTTCTTACTTCTCCACTAACAAAACAAGTGTTGGACTGTTAGCACCCTTTGAAATTATTTTTGTTTTCTTGAATTGGGGTTTACCTTATTGGAGAGGGAAGTCCATTTTATAGAATCATTGGATGCTTTGGGTTGGAAGGGACCTTAGAAGATCATCTAGTTCCAACCCCCCTGCCATGGGCAGGGACACCTTGCACTAGACCAGGTTGCTCAAAGCCTCGTCCAGCCTGGCCTTGAAGACATCCAGGGATGGGGCATCCACAGCTTCTCTGGGCAACCTGTTCCAGTGTCTCACCACCCTCTCTGTGAAGAACTTCTTCCTGATATCTAATCTAAACCTCCCCACTTTCAAATTAAACCCGTTACCCCTTGTCCTGTCACTACAGGCCCTATCACCATCCCTGCATTTCTTGTCAGCATTGTGAAATCAAGAATGTATTCAGATTGTGTAATTTCATATTTATGCATTTATTATAGTAATTTAATGTAATATAATTATGGTAACAGTCAGTGCTAACCGGGGGGAGGGGTGGTGTTTTTTTGTTTTGTGGTTTTTTTTTTTTTGTTTTTTTGTTTTGGTTTTTTTTGTTTGTTTTTTTGTTTTGTTTTGTTGTTGTGTGTGTGTGTCTTAGTCTCCAATTAAAGGACGGGCCCAGCCTTATGATCCCAATTTCTATGATGAAACATATGACTATGGTGGCTTCACAATGATGTTTGATGATAGAAGGGGACGTCCAGTAGGCTTTCCAATGCGTGGAAGAGGAGGCTTTGATCGAATGCCTCCTGGTCGTGGTGGACGACCTATGCCTCCATCAAGAAGAGATTATGATGATATGAGCCCTCGCAGAGGACCCCCACCACCTCCACCAGGTCGTGGTGGTAGAGGTGGTAGCAGAGCTCGTAATCTTCCTCTTCCTCCTCCACCACCTCCTCGTGGCGGGTAAGCTGTTGCATAAACGTATTGTACAAAACTCAAGTTGAGTGAAATTTGCTGAAATATGCTAATTTTTACAGGACTTGTTTCACACTCCATGTTGGTAGTGATTATGCAGGTTTGAGCATGCATTGCACCAGAGAATTTCAGAAAGTATTTGAATTTAATTACTTCTGTAATATAGCAGTCAGTAGTTCTGTAACTTTGTCATTGAGAACTTGGCTAAAGTATCCAGAAATTCATAGTTGTGTGCAAATCATAAAAACTTGAATTAGAATAAACTAGTGTTTAACAAATTGTGCTGCTGCTTTTTCTCATTTTAGAGACCTGATGTCCTATGACCGAAGGGGTAGACCTGGAGACCGTTATGATGGAATGGTAGGAGTTAAAATTCATATTGTTTTGTTTAGTAAACAAACAGCACTTTGAATATCTAAGGGAACTGTTTTTGAATGCATACGTTTAAGTGTAGGGCATGTGTGCTTCTGATAAACTTTGACAAAATGTTTTGGCCATACAAATGGTCCCCCAAGTTGATGATTGTTTGGGGTGTAAGGGGTATTTGGGATGTGATCTGGTGTGTGGTTTTGTTTTGTGGGTGTGTTTTTTTGTGGTTTGTGATGGGTTTAGGGTATTTGGGGGGTGTGTGGTGTTGGTTGTTTTTCCCTACCTGCCATTATCAATGAAATATAAAGTTGGTAGAGCACAGTCCCTGCAGGTTTTATTACATGGACCTTCTTTTAGACTTTTTCTTTTTAATCAGGATGAGAGAAATAGGAATTGGGAGGCTTTTCAGATCAAGAATGCATGTCAAACAATGTTTTCCAACAGATGTTAACAGAATTTAAGAGAACATGGATAATATCTATGAAGAGAGTTGGTCTAGCAGATGATTGGTCTTTCAAAGCAATTCTTGTCTGTATGCAAATTTCTGTCTGGAAAAAAAAAAGGGCCACTGATAAGTTGAAATTTAAATGAAATTAGGTGCATTTAACCTTGTTGGGGGGTGGGGTGAATTAAAAAAGGCTTAAAAGATACTCTTCCATATTGTACTTTGAAATGTGACTTCCTGGGAGTCATTTACTGTTGTATCCTTTCCTGGGAAGAGAAATCATAGACATCTGGGAGGTAAATCTCTGGTTAACAATTTTTTTTTTTCCTTTTCTCTCATGGTTTTATTTGGCACATTATTTAAGATGACAGGTCAGATGAATTTTTTTTTTTTTTTTTGGTTCCCCTTTTAAAGGAATGGAAGAGAAAGAAGTGGAGAGGAGCTGTGAAGTCTGAAATGGGCTACCTAAATGAGATTTACATATTGTCCCCTCCTGGGGGAAAGAGGCAGTTACTTCCAAAAATACTGGAAGTACATATTAAACGAATGTCAAAATGTCATATTTGCACCAGTGTCAGGGCGTATGAATGGAATAGCCTGCCCTTCCTTGGGTATCTGGTTGAGTACAGTCCTCAGCTTGGGCAATAATGTGCTTTAGTTCTGTTCCATTTCATTGAGAACAGAAAATCTATTTGAACTCTATTTAGTGTGACTTTGATCAGGTTGGCCTTGGCTTTCTTGAAAGGAGTTTCTACAAATAGGTGGGAGTCACCTCTGCTCATTTCCCATGTCCTGAAAAGCAATTTTATTTCCTCTTCGCAGTGGAGCTGCTCATGGCTTTGGCTGCTTTATGCACGAATTTCATAGCCTGCCTACAATGAGGACTGCTTTCTGAAATAGACTGTATATAACTTCTAGGTCTAGCTAGCCATAATCCCAGTATCCCTAACTGTATAAGCAGATGAGTAGTCTTTCCATGGATTGCAAGGCTGAACCTGGAAGTGTCATGCTGGAAATACAAGATCTTCTTGAGCTACTATGCATTACATAAAAAAAACATTCTCTAGCAAAACGTGTAAACTTGGTGTAAACCAACATGGTTGTGGTTTGTGGAGTAATGCATGGGAAAGGCTACTTTGAGAACAGGAAAGAAATTTTAAATAAATACATTAAAAGGAAAGAATAGATGCTCTTTTCAGACCAACATCTTACAGATGTTGAATCTACAGAAATCCTCATTTTCTACCAGTTCTCTTCTCTGCTAAGGGTGGAAAAACTCATGGAATCATAGAATGGTTT
>NW_010265348.1:0-12913 GCF_000690775.1 Eurypyga helias
GCTCTCTCCGCTCCCACTTCTCTACATCTAGCGCAGGGAACCAGCGAGCAGGTCTTGAGATGCAGCAGTGACAGCAAACAAAGGGCGAAGGCGACGAGGAGGCGAGGACGGCAGGGGGTCGCCCCCCGATCAGATGGTGCCTCCAGCGCTGGGGAGAGGAGGGAGGGTCGGGCTGGGGCGGCGGCGGAGGAAAGCAGAGGAAGGGGCCCTGCAAGACCCCGGCCGGGCGAGGGACTGACCCAGCAGCAGTTCTCTAAGTCATTTGATGGGGCGCCTCCAGCATTTCCATCAAGAAGGTATCAATCGGCGTGTCACCTATTAGCTTGAAGAAGAAGAGGTGCTCCAGGCATTTCAGGCCGATGGATCGGAGGGCTGGGAGACGGAGCAGGAGCTTTGCAAACCTGGGGACAGGAGACACGACACGGTCAGACATCCCCGCTTCTGCCTCGACCCCCAAAGCTTCTGTGGCCGCTCCTGCTCGCAAGGGCAGTGACTCAGAGTTTTGCTATCAAAGTCACGGGGCTACACCCAGAGCTGTGCAGAGAAATCATCAATTATGTCCCCAGCCTTGAGGATCAGGCAGCCACGGTGGCTATTCACAACAAACATCTGCTGATAGCTGAGCTGGAAGAGTGAAAAAAGAAATGAAAAGCTATCCCTGGACTGGGCTGCACCACTGGCTTCATGCATATGCTTCGCCCTTCAATGAGCACCCTGAGATGCTCCTGGGGTCCCTATGCCGCAGCCACGGGGCCACCCTTGTCAAAGGCAGAGGTGCAAGTGGCTTCAGCTGCTCCATCTTCGTACAGGGAAAAGGGCAAGCAGCCAGGGAGGGGACGGAGGAGAGGCTGAATGGGGTTAGCCAGCACTTGGCTCGGTGATACCCCTTTCCCGCAGGCACCCAGCACCTCCTGGGCAGCTCCGTCACCAGGGCAGCCCCAGGGCTGCTGGCACAGCAGAAATCCGGCTGGTGGTCGGGCTGGAGGTACCTCGGGGATGAAGCCAATGGAAGGAGACAAGGGCTTTGACGCAAAAGCTGGAAGGAGCGCTGCAAATCATCTGGGACTCGGGATGCTCCCCTTCTGCCAGCCCAGCGCCGGGCTCCAATGAGCCCCAGCCAAACCAACCCCCTTTCTCCCCAGCCCATCCCAGGTCACACTGGTGATGCTGCAAGAGCTGACAGGCAGGCAGGGTGCACAGCCAGGCAGGGGGAGAGTCAGGGGGGCTGGGGAGAGCCGACAGCACTGCAGGAGCTGGCTGGGGTGAAGGAGACGATGGGAGACGATGGCCAGCCGTGCTGGGGAAAGGCTGCTGTGTGTTGGGCTCCGACGGCAGCAGGAGGCTGCGGAGCCAGGAGAAAGCCACCAGCAAGGATGCTTGGGAGCACCCTGTGGTGCCTGCATCCTGCCTGCCCACACCCCGGGGTGCAGGCAGCAACCCCAGGCGCTGCGGAGTGCCACCTCCCTGCACACAGCCCTTGTGCAACCGCTCTCAGAACTGGGAAAGGCCCTTTAATGGCCAGGAGCGGGTTTATTTGTTTTTACTGCTGCACAACCAGGGCTTGAACATAAGCAAAGGCCGGAAGCAGCCCAGGGAGAAGGGGACTCTCTAGAAAACACACACAGAGACATGCACAAACACACAGATATTATACATGCGTGCACACTTCTCCCTCCCTACTTTTTTTTTTTTTTGCTGAGCTGGCGAGAACAGTGGGAGCAGAGCCAGGAAAAACAAATCAGTCCTACCATCCCATTCAGGAAGTTTCACTTTAAACCAAACCAGATGATGGCTCCAGCCCTCGGCTATGTTTAACTGTGAGATAACCAGCCTGCAGCACAATGTGCCAGGGCTACAACTGGGAGGGGAGAAAATAATCGGGGCTGCTTGGTGTCACGTATGGCCCGTGCCCTCCCCGCAGAGGAGCAGGGGCTGGGGGGGGGGGGCGAACTAGGAATGTCTCCTTCCATCCCGCTGTTGCAGAGAACTTCCCTGTAGGTGTTTACATGGTGCTCGGGAGCTCTTGATGGCTGGGGACTGGGCTGAAGTCACACACCAAAGGGCATCTGAAGTGGTGGGGAAGCCAAGCGCTCGCAGCAGCATGGAGCAGGGGAGGGAGCCCGCCATGGCCTCGACCAGGAGCTTGCTCAACCACAGGAAGAACTTGTTTCCAGCCCCAGATGGGGATCACATTGTGTCATGAGGCCAGGAGGATGGAGAGAGCTCCTGAGAGCTTCATTTAGCTCTTGTGAAACTCTGGACTTCCAGCCCACGAGTTAACCCTCCCGAGCTACCTGGGCTTATTGCAAGAGATGGAATAAGGTCAGCAATGCCCAGTCATGGCTCTCAGGACAGCCCGAAGCGTGCAAAACCCTTCAAGGTCACCAAAGAAGGGTGTGAAGATCACACAAGGGGGTCCCCAGCCCCAGGTCATCCAAAGCCAGTGAGACATGAAACTCCAGAGCCCTTGGCAGAGGCTATCGGACCTAAAACGCTCCCTTACACATGGCTGATCCCTGAGGTAGAGCTCTGGGGAACTGCTTTTGACTGGTGGCTCAGCGACTTTGCTCAGTCGTGCCCAGTGGCTTTGTGGTGGCCTGGCCGATGACGAGTGAAGCCGTCCCCATGCCAGTCCTCTGCCCCCAGCCCAGCCTGCGGCAGCGAGCAGCAGGGTGCAGGGCAGAGTGACTTAGCTGTGGACACTGAAAGCCTGTGTGAAGCAGAGTTCATCCCACTGCTGGAATAATCCAGGAGAGCTGCTGGCCACGATTCCCAGCGCAGCTCTCCTTGTGCCAGGTAGGGCTGGCTGCTCGTTGTGAGACCCAAGGGAAGCAGAGCTCTTCTGAAACACCAGAACAGCCGAAGTCCAGGATCTGGGTCTGGATTTGCTTAGGAACTGCAATTTAATAATGCTTTTTTGGAAGAGGAGCAGGCTTGAGAGTTGGCCTGGGGTCCACAGAAACTGCCTGGGGAGGGGAGAGGTAATCACCTCTGCCCCGTGCACCATGCCCATCCCTCACTTCCCTCCTCACCGCAAAGGCAAACACTCCAGCAGTACCTTCATCCCAGTTCCCCACCACAAGCCAACCACCAGCATCCAAGAAGCCCCTTTACAATACGTCTTTTTTCATCTGACAGCACATAGGTAGCCAAAGCTGGGGGGGAATAAGCCCAATATTACTTCTGTGGGTGTGATCTGCCCACTGCATTCACTGCTGTAAGAGCATCCTTTGTTTTTTTTAACTGTTCCAGCATACAAGACCGGGAATGCAGGTGAGATGCAAATCCCAGTTGCTTGGGCTGTTTTTCCCAATATTCACGCCTCAGCAGCAACACACACCAGCAGCAGTTTCCAGAGCTTTGCTTGGTTTCTCAAATGACTGTCAGTAACTTAACTGGCAGTTGCCAGCTTCAGGCTGTAACTGGGAAAATGCTCCCACTCAGCTCCGGATCGGTCCAGGAAAGCATTCCTAATTCCCCCTCCCATTCCCAGCTGGATTGGGGGAGGCAGGGAGGGGAGAAAAGAGCATCAATTGAGGCTTTCACTTCCCAGCAATGATGCTCATCTGCCACTGAAAATTAACTCCGTGTGTGTCTTATTTTCGCTGTGGTTTGCTCTCCGTGGTTGCCAGAAGGGAAATGATACCCCTTCCCCCATGTGCTCATCCCACTGCTGCGGCCGCGGGAGCCAGGGCTCCTCAGGTCTCGCTGCTGCCCGACCTTGTGCTGCGGGACATGTGCTGACACGGGAATAGACCTCTCTGCACCTCACAGGGGGATTTTCTAAGGACGTTCACAGCTGAAGAAGGAAGGAATGAGCAGTTTTCTCTGCAGAGAACTATTCACTCCCAGAAGACATGGGAACACGGAGCCCTGAATGGGACCTGGCATCCATACAATGCAGGTGCAGCGACCACGAGGGCGGCACTCAGACCCCTTCCTGGGCTGCAGCACCCCCTGCACCGGGCTCTGCAGGGGCACAAGGCTGCAGGACAGAGCATGGCCAGCAACTCACCTCCCGGGCTGGTCGGGGTATTTGTGTTTGCAGTATGCCTCTAGCGACGCGTACACCTTCTCCCGCAACGCCTCCACTTCAGCCGGGTTGGAGAGACCTTTCGAGTCTGAAAGGCAACAAAAGAACCATCAGCCAAAAACTTCCAGGCTTCCCAGGCAGGCAAAGGAGCCCCCTGTGCACCTCCCAGGATGCACAGCCCCCTCCATCCCTCCATGCACCACCAGAGCAGGACACAGCATGGACACAGGGCTGGAACCCCTGGAACCTGGGGCAGTACCTAACACCTCCTGGGGAGCGTTCAAGCCCTGAAAGGTTTGCCTTGTGACAACAGATCTGGTTTACCCCACCTCATACCCCAACCCCAACCATTCTGGCTGGTTCCAGTGGTCACAAAACCTCACAAGAAGGGTTTGAGTCCCCTTCACATCCTGGGTTTGTGGGATTTCTCCCTCCAGCATGAAGTACTGTGGCAGGGCCCTCGCTCTGGTAGGTCCCCCGCGATGTGGCGAGGATCTGTTTTTAGTAGGGTGAAAGGGACAGTCAAGCAATCGATATCCCCAAGCACATGCGGCACGGGAACCTCTCCAGATTCCCCTTCTTTTACCATATACGGCTAATCCCAAATTACAGACAATAAATTACTGGTGATTACAAGGAGGGGGATAAGTCAGGCAGAAAAACAAACCTAAGAAACAGCAACAAACCCTGCTGAAATGCCCTAGCTTGGGTTCAGTGGGAAAGGCCAGAGTGCTGGGGCACAAACCATGCTCCTGAGAGGGCAAGGAGGGGAAGGGGTGGATGTGGAGGTCCATCCTCATCTACCATCTGCTTTTGCTCTGGACTGACATGCTCTAAAATACAGAAATCCTCCCCCAAAAGAGCTGTACAGGTATCTGCAGGCTGGCATTCTATCTCCTGCTGCAGCAAGGCTTTGGTCTGAAACACCGGAGAAAACCTCTGGCACCAAACCTTCTTCCCTTGGGCAGCTGGGGCCAAGGGGGGAAAGCGAGCAGTGTGAATCCTCCTGGAGTCTGTAAAACTAAGCAATCTGCAGACAAAAAATAGTTCTTGGGTATTTTCTGTGCATTTTCCATGCCTTTCACCCTCTCCAGGTCTGCAGAGGGCTATTCCAGAAACACAGTTAATAAAAGCCCTTGGATGTTGAGATCAGGGAACAGAGGGCAATAATGCCCATGCTCTAACTTTGCTCTAATCCATACCTTTGTCTTACAGGACAGCTAGATTCATTTTTACTCCTATTCCTCATCCCTGGAAGTGTTCAAGGCCAGGCTGGATGAGGCTTGGAGCAACCTGGTCTAGTGGAAAGTGTCCCTGCCCATGGCAGGGGGTGGGACTGGGTGGGCTTTAAGGTCCCTCCCAAGCCAAACCATCTGTGATTCTATTCAGGGACAACTCCCTCAAGCACCAGATCGTTCTTTTTACAGAGTCGGCTGAAACACTGGAAATAGGAAGACCCCATGGGTACATTGATCAAGCCAAAGCTCAAGCTCAGCAGAGAACTCATCCCATCAGTAGGAATCAGCTCCAAAAGCAGCATTCACCATCTCCTCAGATGATCACAGCCAAGTCCCAGCCAAGGCTGGGGCCTGCATGGGGAGTATTTTGGACTGTGAAACCATGCTGCCCTCTAGGAAGGGGAGAACACCCCTTGGAAAGGGAGGCCAGGAGAGCAATACAGGGCATGGATCCAGATCCATCCCTGACCTGCAAAGAACACGCTTGCAAGGTGGCAGACACAGGTGCAGCACTTAATTCGACTTTCATTCTTGCCTCTCTTCCTTCTTGCCCTGTCCTCGGGAGTTGGGCGCCCCTGGTTATTTGCAATGGAGCTTTATAGGTAAGAAAAGGAGCCAAAAGGACAGAGCATCACCCAAGAGAGGGCAGGAGAGCAGGTAACGGCATGTACCGGGGTTGAAGAGGACAATGGCTCGCAGGCAGCCTAGCTCTGTCTTGTCCATCTGCATGTCTCGCATTTTTGACACGAGTTCTGTCAGTACTCTGCAAAGGACACAGAAATCACAGGTGTCAGCGTTAAAAAGAAATGAAAAACCACCCAGGTGTCAGACCCGGAACGAGGTCCTCCGGTGCATGGTTAATGAAGTCACAGGATAGCGCTCGCTTGTACCAGGATATGCCCTCATTTTCCTCTTGTATCAAAAATAGCTCATTAGGAACATCAACAGTTCCTGTGAAATACAACAGGGACTGTAAAAACTGGCTTCATACATTCACTGAGAGGCTTTGGCACCTGAGAAAGCTGGCTAAAAATAAAAAATAATAATATAGAAAAAAATCCCAACAGGTATCTAAAAGCAATTTCCTCTGCCGGTAATTTTTATTACTCCCTTTGCTCTTAATGCAGGTGCCGGTCTTGAAATATTTTCCACGGATTGCCCAGTTTTTCCTGTTAGATCCTGCAGTGAAGTCATGTCTTGCACTTGTGACCTCACAGGAAACAAATGATGTCACCCAGGTCCGAAGAGCAATTTCCTCCCAAAGCAAAGAAGCAAAGATGATTTGGTTTCAACTAAGATGAGTCTCGGGCAGAGAAATCAGCCACAATGGAAGCGGCGTCTGGAGCCACAGTGTGGGTCAAACACGCTGGAAGTCTGGCTTCAAAACACTTTCCCAAAGCACGAGATTAAAGAGCCCTCGGGATACGCATGTGGAACCTGCTGGGTATTTTTGGTGCCTTTTCATTGTGAAAATAAAATCACGTCTTGGTCCAATTAAAGATGAAAAGAAATAAAGGAGCAGCCTCCTCGTAACATTAGAAGGCATCTGGACCCCATGAAAGAGGCTTTGATTTGCACTGGGCAGCCCCCTCCTTGACTGTTTCAGGCTGCAGGTTTAAGAGGAGGGATTTAATGTCATCGCCAGCAGCAAGGACCATGACATTCCCATGCGTGCCACGGGATGGACGCGCCTCAGCCCGGGCTCCTCCGACCACGGGCCCACATGCCAACGCCACCTCCATCCCACCCCTCAAGCAGTTCCCAATGCCGGGAACAGAGGCAGACCGTTGCGGAGACGGGGGTGACTAGGCAAGGTGGCCTGAGACGTGCTCCCCACCGTCCCCCCTCCCTCTGCCCACCTGTCGAAGATGGCCCCGACGCCAGCACTGTGCGCGCTGTTCCGGTGCACGTGGAGCCCCGTGGCTAAGAGGATCCCGTCTTTCACGGCTATGGAGCGGTGGGAGAAGGAGGCGATTAGGAGCTCATTCCACCCTGGGGAGGAGAAAACAACCAAGGCCGTAGGTTAGAGCTACGGGGTCCTCAGCGGGTTTGGGAATCAGCAATGTCACCTCCCCGGTGCTACGAAGAGCGGAGGAAACTGCTCAAGAACCACCCTTGCTAGAGTAACGTGGCTGGATATGGGAAGGGAGGGGGAAACCAACCCTTTCTTGGATATCAGGGAAGGAAAAAAACGTTAAGGAACAAATGCACTAAAAATATAACGCTAATAAGGGGAGCAGTTTCCCCTATAAACCTCACAAGCACCAGAGCAAACGGTTCTCTGTCCTGCTCCTCTATGAAAGTACAAGTGCATGTGGAGCCCTGCAATCACCCTCTGACCTTATACTCAGTGCCTCTGAGCAGTTAAAGACCTATTAACGCTTTATATCAGCTAATTGGGCTCATTTTCAGCCCATAATGGGGCACACAAGTTCATTCACCATCATTCAGCCGTGTAAGCGAGGACCATGAAAACTCCTGCTTGCAGGTTTGTTGCTTCTGCCGTATAAACACGGGAAGGGATCGCCTCTCCTCCCGCCTCCCGCTGTACAGGGATGTCCCACGTCCCTGACAGCTCCACTAACAGACTTCCATAGCTGCCCAGAAATCAGCTTTTGACGCATTAGTTACTGGACATGCTACTTCAGGAGACAGGAAAACACATCCTCTGAGCACGGGCACGCTGGGCGCAGTCCAGCCTAGTTACAAGTGGTGAAAGGAGACATGATCTCCTTACCCACCTTCCAGCTCCCCTTCCTAATTTAACACATCTGCGAATTGTTAAATCTGCTACCAGCTGAGTTCAAGAATGCCCAAAACAAGCCCATGGCAAGAAGAAATGCTGTACAGTTTTGAAGGGTGGAATTTTTGGTGACTTTGACCCAGGAGAGGCATCTTCAATAGGACAACATGGGTCTTCTGCAACCCTGGGGAATCTTGCACCCATCAGGCGGGTGATTTGCCTGGCCTGAAAATGTTCTGGTGTCCAGAACACAGGGCTATGTGGCAGGGTCCAGAAATGTCAGGATACCCGATTTCATTTTATTTCCCCAGGCTGGAAAAGTGATGCAGCGACATCTTTCACCTCCTCTCCAGCCAAAGAAGCACGTCTTTCCTTGCTGACTGGAACAGATACGAGGTCCACGTGTGCTGTATTTACCTACTGCTGCAGAGATGGGCTGTGCCATTAGAAATGTTGACAAGGAATAAAGTTCACTCTTTCTTAAGTGGCCACAGAATGTTTCCACCCCAATCACGGGAACATTTATTTGCTATTTACTGGGTGAGGTCTGGCACTTGCAGAGGGATTACAACACTGTGAAACCCAGTGAGGATGGAGAAGATGTGGAACTGCACCAGGAGCCTGCAGGAACTGTGCTCTGTGGCTGAGGAGGACCTCCAGGTCCCACAGGAAGGTGCCATGGGTGCTTCCTACCAGCCATCACACGCAGACCCACGGCAGCTCCACACTCGGCCCCTCCACACAGCTCCAACCAGCAGAAACCGGAGCTGACTCACAACATCCCTCCATGGCACCAGCTTTTAATAACTGCCCTAATTCCCCCCCAACACCCAACTCTGCCACGGCTCTGCACAGTCCCAGCGGTGCTGACTCCAGCTTTGCCAAGAATACATGAAAGTGGTGAGGCTGCGGCTTGCCACCAGCGTCTGTGCTGGGCTTGTTCTATCTAAGGAGCGCTGGATTTATCAGCACACTTCAGATGGATTATTCCCATTTAGAGCTAGGATGTTTCAGCTGAAATGGGGAACCAATTTCTACCTGGTGCTTTCACCACAGCATCCCCAAAGAGCTGACAGGATAAAGAGAGAAGCAAAACTAGGTGTAAACACAGGCAGAAAATCTGAGTTAGAGATCAAACAAGTCTACCCAAAGAGTTTTGGATTTCAGCCCAAGGTCTGGAGAAGCAGAGCAAATTTCTTCAACTCTTGAGACCCCTTTCTCATTAAACAAGGTGGCTGCAGCCTGTGGGGATGCTTTGCCTCCTCTGGGGTAGGGACAGCACCTGGCAGCGCAGGGACCATCGTGTTAATCCATCTCACTACCAACCTTCCCCACCAGCCCTATAAAATGAACTGCAGCTAGAGATGTGCTCAGCATCCTTTGCCAGCCTGGCTTTGATGCAGAGAAAACATCAGGTTATCCCTGTCTCAGTCAGGAACCAAGAAAACACAGGGAAAACAGCCTTAAGAAGTTAGGTTTCCTTCTTCTCCAAAAAGCTCCGAAAGGGAATATTATTAAATGATTCAAGATTCAAGGAAAGCTACTGCCAGCTCATCCAGCACTGCTCCTCCAAAGATGCGTGCTCCGCTTAATTTTGCCTCCATGGATGCATGACTGAGCCTGACTGACGCTCTTAGCTAAATTTTAATACTTAAATATTTCATGGGCAGCTGTTCTCAGCAGGCCACTCTCCCCACTCAATAATAGATAGAGCCACTGGTTAAAAGACTTGGGGGAGGTTATCTGAGGCCCTGACACAGAGGTCTGGAGCCAAGAGCCCATTGGAGCTGCTCCAGATGCTCAGCCCACCTCATGGCCATGGGGTTAGAGCCACCATGAAATCTGGGATGTGATGGGGTCTGCAGCCCTGTCTCCTGCCCCAGGGGTGGTCCCTCCAGGATGCCAGGCCGGAGCTGGTCATCAAGCACCAGCACAAAGGAGAGAACATCAGGTCAGGATGTCTCTAGTTCAGATGTCATTAGCCTTCTATGGAAGAGAAAGGAAAACCTTGAGCTGCTGTTGTGGGTTTTGTTTCCATTTCACAAAAGAAAAAGGTAGTTCTTTGTCTGAATCCAGTTCTTCCCTGCCATATTTGCAGAAAGCCCTCAAAGATTTCTACAGAGATGCTTCCCCTGCTCATCCACCCTCACAAGAGGCTGTAGAGACCCTCTTCAAAAATACAATTTTTGTACTTCCCAGAGAGGGCCCCGAGCCAGCTCTGGCAATGCTAACACCCACAGAAAAGTCAGAGGAGCACCTTCACCAAGGGGCTAGCAGGAGCCATCCGGGGAGGGCATGGGACTTGGCCAAGTCTGCAGCAAGAATAAAACCCCCAAATTCTCCGGTAACCACTAGATGAAATGTGACTACAAAAATCTCCTTTCAGTAATATAAGAGGAGTGGAAAACCTACACCAGTAAATGCTGCGACTTAATCGCTCAGAAACCATGGAGGTCAAGGATTTCAGAGCGGTTGCAAGAGGGACTGGGTATTTGTATGTAGGGCCAAGGTATGCACTGGTTGGTAGGCAATCAAAAATTGCAGAAAATATTAAGATTCCTGCATTTGGGCTACAGTCAGCCTTATTAACCGAATGCCAGCTAGTGTTTGTGTGGTGGGAAGTGGGAAACACCATCCCACCCTCTTCCTACTCTGGAGCCCTTATACCTTCTCCTGAAGCAGCCTGGACAGTCCTTGAACTGGAGGAGTTCTGGCAGTTTCTATGTTTAGTGCTCAAGGGAATACCCTGCACTTGGTCCTTAAAGCCCTTTCCTGGACAATTTCATAGGCATTTATTTTGGGGCACACATTTTCTACAGTAAGAAGCCATGAACGCTGCCATCAAGGTGGGATCAGCAGTGTCTCATCTACAGAGGGTAAGGTTATTCCCCTCTTGAATTCCCTGCAAAAGTGGATTTTGGGGAAACAAATGGAACTTTTAAAACTATCAGGGACTTCAGAGTCCATGGCTTGCTTGGGTTTGGCTGCAGGGTTGGTTTGCTCCAGGCAGCCCACCCCGCTCTCAGGCTGCATCTTTGCTCCGCCCCAGGCTCCTCCAATGTCCCCTTTTGAATTCCCGTGACTAACTCAAGTAGCCGAGGGTGGTTTCTCATAGCCAAGCAGTGAGCTGGGTGCCACGGCCAGTCGTTGAGGTCTTCTCACTTCCTCTCTGGGCTCTGTCATTGCTGGAGGCCACTTCACCTGTCCCACTGACAACTCGCCTTCCTCTTTGTTTAAGGGAGCAGAACTCTCCACTGCACCAAGCCAAAGCCTTTTTAATCACTTATCTGATGACTGGAGCTATGCAAAGAGCTCCGTGCCTAAAATGCACCCTCGTCGAGCTCTGCTCTTGATTTCTTGCCCTCCCCAGTCTTTGTGCAAAATGTGCCAGGAGCAGGGGCCCGAATTTACTCGAGAGAAGATGACCCTTCTCACAGCTTACTGCTTTGCACCTCCCAAAGCCTCTGTTCCTGCAGCCCCCCTGCCGCAAAAGGAAATTTAAAATAAGCCTGGGGAATTTTATTTTCATCCTGGTGGGTGGGAGAAGGAGGGTGATGTGTTTTTCTCCCCTTTCTGGTTTTAATTATGATCAAACATTTTAGTTTGATGAAATTTCATGGAGTCCCAAGCCCACTTGGTCTTTCAAGCCTCAGCTCGGGAGGAAGGCAGCGCGTGGTTCCCTCGGTTTAAATACCCCCGTGCACACCCCCGAGCACCTCGTTTATCAGAGATGAAGCCAGGCCATTTTTCAGCTGATTGGCAATATTTTGTATCACATTCAGCAACATGTCCCTTGGGGGCTTCTTAAATCCTATTTAGCAATTGAATGATCAGAGGCTATTACTCAGAATCAGTTAATGGTTTTCAAGTTGACGGGACCTAAATCTAACCGTAGTACCTGCCACCGGTGAGAGGCAGCGCTCCTACGGCCCTGGCCGGATCCCGCGTGGGGTGGATCCCACTCACCTGCTCTGAGCAAGATGACCTGGTCGTCCAGGGGCAGCTCGGAGAAGTGGGGGATCCTCTTGGCCCACTCCACCAAGGTGAAGAGTTGTTTGTCTGCTGCCTGGCATATGTTCGTCACTGGGTCATTGGGCTGCCAAGAAAAGGAGATGGAAAGGTTTGGAGAAGGCAGAGTAAAGAAAGGAGAGGCTGGAGGACCAGCTGAAGGGGCTTGCTGCCTCCCTGCCACAGGGAAGGACCCCAAAGTCAGGAGCACCCCAGAAGTAGACAATATCAGTCACAGGGAAAGGAGGTGATTTGGTTTCTCTACCACATGGTTTTAAGTAGTTTTTATCCAGGTCCAAAATAGGAACTAGGAGTGTTGAGACCCAATATCCATCACACTGAGTGATGAACCAAATGAGCTCCAGCCTAGGGAAGGGCAGGCTCCTGCACCCAAGCAGCACATTCCTTGTGCCAGCATCGCCCAGCTTGACAATCCAGCATCAGAGGGGGCATTGCAGGAAAAAAAGAGAAAAACCCTTTCCTTTGAAATATTATCCAGTAACAGAAACCATCTGCTCTCAAGGAGGACAGTCAGCCTAAACACACCAAATCCCTGTTTAAAGGAACTGCTAACAGCTCAAGTGGGCTTGTGATTAGGAACTGGAAGAGCCTGTCTAACCCCGGCAAAGACAGACCTTGCTAGTGTATAGGGTTTACCTCTCTGGACGGGGATGTATGAGCCCCTTCACATATCCCACTGTAATCCCTGCTGATATCAGGCAGCTTTGATTGTACAGTTATTTTTCTCCCATGTCCTTAAAAGAGCAGTTTCCAAATGGAAAAGGAGTGTTTACTTCACCCCTGGATTGGAGGGGGTAGGGGTGTGAATTCAGAGGCAGAGCAGACACAAACACCAGTGTAACCTCACCCTCCTGCCAGCTCGGGTCAGCA
>NW_010265348.1:12944-33870 GCF_000690775.1 Eurypyga helias
CAGCAGGACAAGGCAATTCCTCAGCATGAGCTACGGCAAATCCCCACGAGCACCACGCTGCTAAGCCTCACTGCTACCCTCCGGAGCTGTGTCCCGGACCCCTGCCCAGTCCCCTCTGCTGTCCCCTGGCAGCAAACACAAACTCTGTGCCTCAGTGGCCAACGTCTCCCATTCTCCAGGCTTAAAATAACCAGCATCTGGCAAGCTCGGGGGCATCCGCCTTCGAAGTATTTTCACCTGTTGCGTGCGGAGATGGATGGGAATGGGCTCGCATTCAGCAGCGCAGCTGAGGAGCAGGGAGCATCCATATGGGGATTTTCCCTTCTTGCTGTGCTGTGCCCAGCTCCTGCAGCTCCCCGAGGTGTGCAAGGGCAGGGGAGTCTCGCTCCAAGGGAGCTAGGGATCTTCCCTCGGGAGGCAGATGTGAGCAGGGACTGGGTTTTTCCCTGGGAGAGGGAAATAAGACAGGATTTTCTCTGGACAACAGAAAAACCCTAAACTCAGTGTGAGGAGGACCTTTGCAGTGTTAAGTGTTTCAGTGGAAACACAAGGAACTGTGTTCAGAGGCATTTGCAGGAAGGGTGAAAAGAAACACCATTGGCCCACGCTACAGGAACATCATCAACTTGAAGTCACCCCCGTTTGGTCAGGAAGCTGGAGCAGGCAGGGGGAAACGCCAGGCATCCTGGCTCCCTATTCCTGGGATGGAGCCTTGCATGCCCCAGAGTGGGACACGACTTACGGGAGACTCCATGCTCCAGCAGAACCTGACCTACGAAGCAACAAGTGCCTGCACAGCCCCTTGAAAGGGGTATTTTAAGGAAGTTAGATGGTTTTGCCACAGCTTTTATCTGGTTGCCTCTGGGCAGGTTGTCACCATCTCCAGGACTCGCCGTGATGCGGCAAACCAGGATCCTGGTCTCCCAGCCCAGGTTGGGGCCGTACCCAGCCTTCGGTGCTTGTACAGCGAGGGGCCCAGCCTTTAATTACACCTCCGATGGCAGTTCCTGGAACCACCACCCTGCTTCCTGGCAGAACTTAATCACCGTGGCATGAGAGATAGCTAAAAGTATCATCCCTGAGGCAGGAAGAGCCCTGCCTGTCTCCAGGAGAGATCGGCAAAGCGGTGCTAGAAGCCCTCCGCATGCACGGTAAGCAAATCCCCTCCTGCAGTAAATAGCAAGGGCATGGTGCCGGAGTGTGACAGGATGAAAGGACACGCAGGCACCTGATCCTTCTGGAAAACCGGAGCTTGGAGACATCTTCCAGAAAATGGTGACTTGAAACCAGCCGTTCAAAGGCCGATTAAGAGCTAATGGGGATCACACCTCTCAGTTACAGGCTTTGCCTTTCAGTGGCCAGGAGCCCATCCGAGGTGGTGCTTACGCTGCAGGAGCCCAGCTTCCCGGCTGCCGGGGACAGGGGGCAGAGGCAAAGCCACCCTCGCACCCCATCGTACTGCCTGGGGACAGGTACCCACCGAGGGCGCACGGCCAGCGCCCAGCTCCCGAGGGGCAGGGATCACACGGAATCTCAGGGTTTGCTGAGACACACAGCACGGAGGAATCCCACAGCCACGCACATTTCCAGCTGGTGGGAACCTCCCAAGCAGTTTATCCCCTTTGCCACGGTCAGAAGCCAGACAAGCGTCACAATTAGCAGCTATTTGCAGCAGCTGAAGAGCTGTTATCAGGGACTCACCACTGCAATTACTTCAAGTGAGCATTTTAGCCATGGTCATCAAAACACTCGTCTTGGCACCCTCCCGCACCCAAGGTGCAAGGAGAGCAGAATCCCAGGGACAGATCCCTCTGTCTCAGCTGCTTTCTGCCTGGCTCAGTATCCTTTCCCCTCCTGTGCATGTCACCCACAAGGATAGCACCCCGCTGTACCCCCCTTTCCCCACCATGGGCTCCAAACCCCATCCTCTCTGGTGTCAATCAAGGTGTCAGGACAGAGTCCCCTCTCAGGTCCCATACTCTGCCTCAGAGCAGCACGCTTGGTCAGCAATGCATTTAGACATCAGGGCTGCTGGAACAGCTCATGGGCTGCCACCCTCCACTCCCACCCCTTTACCAGCTCTGAGGACTGGACTGAAGCCCCACACTCAGGTCCCACACTGTCCTCGGTGGAAGAAATCAGTGGCAGTGCCAGCCAGGCAAAGCAGAGGGACCTCCCTCAACCAGAACTGGGATCTCTGCTCTCCGAGCAGCCAGGGGACCACAGCACAAGGTGACAGTCACGAGAGCATCTGGGACAGTATATTGGGTTTGCGTGGCAAGGTTTTGATAGCGATGGCTCCAAGATGACCCCAGTGCTGCCCAAGGTGAACCCCATCATTGAGGGTGTTAGCCACTGGGATAGTGTATTTGAGAAGGAAAAACTGAAGAGCAACAGCTCTGCAGACCCCCAGGTCAATGAGAAGGAGGGGGAAGACGTGCTCCAGGTGCCAGATCAGAGGTTCCCAGGCAGCCCATGGTGAGGCTGGCTGTGTCCTGCAGCCATGGAGAATCACAGCAGGGGAGAGATCCCCCTGCAGCCCCGGGAGGACCCCACGCCAGAGCAGGTGGATGCCCAAAGGAAGCTGTGACCCCATGGGCAGCCTGCCCTGGAGCAGCCTCCTGGCAGGAGCTGTGGCCCCATGGAGAGAGGAGCCCAGGCTGGAGCAGATTTGCTGGCAGGACTGGTGACAGCGGGGAATTGGCAATAAATTAATTTTCCCCATTTTGGCCATGACAGTAATTGCTGGATCATCTCTCCCTGTCCTTATCTCGTCCCCTTATATTTTCTCTCCTGGGCCCAGCTAAGGAGCGGAGTGATGGAGAAGCTTTGGTGGGCAACTGGCCCCCAGCCAGGGTCAACCCAGCACAGAGAGGAGGGTGTTAACTCCTACAGCATCCCACCACCTCCATCCCAGCCTGGCACAGTCTGGTGGAAACATCCTGGCAAGCACTGGAGCTCTCCAGCTCAACAGCAGCATTCAGTGCGGGTGGACTAAGGGGCAGGGCCACAAACAGAAGGACCCAACATTACCAGGCTAATAGGAAACAGCTACTCCGTGTCTGTTAGGGACTGAATTTGTCTGCCTTTCCATCACGTGTGCTCTCCGGGGAGGGCTGCAGGAGGGCAGCTCCTCCGTCTTCCCTCGCCTCATCCTCCCTCACCTCATCTGGTGGCCTCCTCACTTGGAGCTGCTGATCTCATACATCTGCTAAACCTGCTACAAATGTCACCTCATCGACAGAAGCTGCTTGACAATAATAGGACATTTCAACAAGCCTCCTGCTTCTATTTAGATGCAACACACATCCTTGTTCACAGTAATGCGTGTTGAATTATGCAGCAACCAGCTTTCAATTTGCTACAAGAGGCTGAGGAGACGCAGTGCCAGACGAGGCCATTTATTTCAGCTTGCTCTCTGGGGTTTGTTTTCAAGTCAGCACAATGCTGGCTGCAACTCCCCGGAAGTATTTTTAATCCTGATAGCCATCAGAGCCTTTCTGAGCCCCTGGCTAAGCAGCCTCCTCCATAAAAGCCCCTTGTAGCTCCATGGCCATGGGACCCTCTGGCTGGAGGGCATCGCTGCCTGCAACTGGGCTTTCCAGTGCAGGGCAGCACCACAGCCCTGTATCTGCTCCTGGAGAGTTTCCCTTAGGAATCGTCTCTGCCCTTAGCAGGAAGCCTTATGCACTGAAAAAGCTGACTCAGCAAGGCAGCCATCAGGTGTCCTTGTAGGTGAAGGCCAAAAGGAGCATCCCATAGAGAGAGTCAAGGCTGAGACTCCTACCAGGAGCAGCCTGACTCGGAGATCTCTTGTCAAGCCCTGCCAGATAAGGTACTCGCCGCTCAACCCTCCAGCCTCACATGAAGAAAGAGATAAAGTATTATTGTAGCAGAAAATAAATACTGCAGAGTCCCTCCACTTCCCAGAAGGAGCTGCATTTCATCACCTCAGCCTCACAGACACCTAGCACAGAGCAACAGGGAATGAAGAGGGATATTTCAGCATACATTCCTGCAAGCCTGCACGCCCACAGACCCCCAGCTCTACCTCTATTCCCATTACTTTCCCGGGAACAGGGGTTACTGAGGAACGAGGACTGCATCCTAAATGCTGCCTAGACTGGGCACTTTCTCTGCAACAGAGCTCTTTATGGGGGTTTCCCACAGGGTCCATCCTAGAAACAGAATTTAAGAGGATAGACTGGCTCTCACATTTGGAGCTAGCTGCTTTGCAGGGAGGCTTTCTCTAGGTAAGGCTATAACCTGTTGATAAGGGAATCTCTTAGGAAAGGGTCCAAAACGGTTTCCCTCATCACTCTTTTCCTATTTCCCTGTCAGCTATCTCTTGTTTACACAGGGTCCTGTTAGAGCCTGGATTCTCCAAGCAGGCCCAGCTATAATGCAAGATTCTGAATGGAAAAGGAAGTTGAAATCAAGCTTTTCAGCAAACTTCTCCAGGTTTTTCAGAGCCAACCAGTTGTATAATTCTGCATCTGAAAAGTCACACCCCGATTTTACAACTCTTATCTCTTTGCACTTCAGCCACACAGCTCTGTTTATTGGCTTGATTGGACTCTGAGCTCTTCAGGGCACAGAGTATCTTCCTGCCATTTAAGCACTAAGGGCTGTTAACTAAAATAAAATCTTCTCTGTGATCCCTTCTAATTATGCTTTACAGTATCCGTTCCTTCGCTACGGCAGCAAGACAGACAGTGCCGGTGGTTGCGCATGCGCAGAAGGGTTTGCTTTCCTCATGGTTTCATCCAAACTCACACACAGCAGAGCTAAGAAGCTGCATTTCTGAGCTTTACTTACTTCTTTTCCCACAAGACAACCCTCTCTGACCTAGGCATGCTGCTGTGTTCATGCTAGGCCAATCCTAAAGCCCCACAAGCTATCCCCCCGCCCCGCATGCCCGGGATGGGGCCAAGGGGAGAGCTGCCTTACCGAGCTCGGCGTCAAGCCCATATTTGCTTCAATGTACGTCTCTGTCTTTGGCTCCACTGCAAGTTCAGCTTCCAAGATCTTTTCCACAGGCATGTCCTCGTTAGCACTACTTGTTGACTCCACCTCGTTCTCGTTGCGGTCCTTCCCCCGCTGCCTCTCCTCCTGGACGGCTGGAAGTGGACAGAGAAGGGACAGCATCAGCCTAAGGGTCCCAGCCACAGTGTCATGGGCTGAGCTGGATCCCTGAAGCTCCACGGAGCTGCGGGCATTCCTTAGCCATGAAAACCTAAAGCATCCTCAGTCCTTGTGTCCTGTAGGAGCACATGGACATCCGATGTCTTGTTGTCCCACCTGACCTTCCCACCAGTGTGGTCAGTGGATCTTGGGCATGGACAGTCCAAGGGGGTATGACGTTTGAGGAAGACGCTGCTCCGTATGCACTCCCATGGGAGCACAGTGAGGGAGGATCCCACTCAGACCTGGCCTCTGCCGGGAAACTCCCCTTTCTGCAGAGGGAACAGTCCTGGAAGCAAAAAAGTTAAAGCCACGTGATGAAAAGCAAAGGAAGCAACACGGCGAGTCACCAGGGCAGAGGGAAATGGATGGGTACCACCGCAGCAGCAGAAGAAACAAGGAGATGAAGTGATAGATAGGATAAGGGAACCCTAAAGAAAAGAGAAATTGGTCAGGTTAAAGCATAAATCCAGAGTTCCAACATCTTCTGAGCCTGTCAGTGCTGAATTTCTACGGAGGTCATGTCATGCATCCAACTCCCTGGCCCAGCAGCGATGTTAACGGCTGCCGCAAGGCTCCGTGGCAGGATGGAGCTCCCGTGGGACAGGAGCTGGGATCTGCTGTCAGGCGCTCTATGCAAACCACTACCCTGTCTTTGTCTCTGGGCAATTTCTAAACAGACAGGAGAGACCTGTCCCAAACCCTGTGTGGCAAGAATAATCTAGCCAGAAGCATGTCACATGCTGATGAGTTAATGTCTGAGCAGTACATGGATGAAAGACACTTATTAGGTGCCAATAACATGATTATTAACGATCTCTCTTTGAAACCAGCACACATGCTTTCCTTGAACCTGGAAAGTAGCTTTACACAGACAGTTACACCGGTGACTATCTCCTTCTCAATCATAACGTTACATCCCCTAAATCACACACTTTTCCACACACCGTTGTTTCCCACTGTACGTTTTAGCCTGGTCTAGCTGAGAGCAGCCCAAGCAACAGGAGTTTCCATCACTAGTCATGAGAGACACCTCCCTGAACTTACCCAGCTCTGTCCTAAGGGCTGAATGAGGCATTCACTAATGGAAAAGGCCTGCTATTTATTGACAATTATCCTAACACCTTACCTCTGCTGATTGTGAAGCTGGTTAGTGATGTTAAGTGAAAGCAGCAGGGGCACAGGTACTGTTCTAGGGAAATCAGAGCTGTCTCTAACACCCTAAGGCTTTTTCGGTAGGACCAGCCCTATGCCAAGTGCAAAAATAAAACCTCAAATATGATACTTATTTCTTAAAACCCAGGAAATTAAGACACATGCTAAATGAGTCCTATATGGATGTTGATCCCATTAACCTGGGGCCAATTTCCACTGCTCGCCCTCCCCTCCCGCAGCAGCCACCGGTGCAGCACTGCTGTTTGCTGCACGTCAACACCGTTCAGACTCCTTCCACGTGAAAGCTGTTATGCAGAAAAGCAAGAGGCTATTTTCTGCAAACTGCTCTTAAGTTTATGGGCTGCAGAGGCTCCCGAGGCCCACACAATGTTTTCTGCTTGGTCTACCAGAGCCAGGTAGGCTGCTGCTGTCAGAGCTCAGATTTGTGTCGTGGCTTCTGTCCATCTGGCTCTTGTCTGGCACGGATTCTTCTCTTTGCTTTTTCAGGCCAACCTAAAATCCTGTTTAAATTTCCACCTCTACTCCTGCTTTCTCAGTCATCAAAAGCCTAGAAATTTTTGCTTAATGGCAACCTTTCTTCAGCAGCACAGATGCACCAAAACTCCTTTGGGCACATTAGAAGAGATGAAACACCTACTAAATAACAGAAAAGCCTAAGAGAAAGGCAAACTCCCAACAAATGGGATTTTATAGGATGACTTAAATGTCGAAGATCTGACGCGCAGTCGCGGCAGGTCTCAAGGATAAAGGAGCAAAGCATGGTTCCTCGCTCTGAGATCAACCACACAAGGACAGGCTCCCCCGCCGGGGCCACTCCAACCCATCTCCTCGCTCAGCCGCCAGTGACTTAGCTGGATGCTGGGATTTGTGGGAAAGCGTTGCAGAGATCTGGGGAGACAGTGGCTGCTCAGAGCCATAAATATGTGCATTCAACCTCATCACAACCAACAGTCGCATTCTTGGGGCGAAGAATCAATGCACCTGAAGGGTTACAGGAGAGTGAATCGCACAGGTCATCACCGCAGCATTTGCTAGCGATTAGGCTGCATCTAGATTATATAAACGATAGATGGAAGAGACAGATGGCAAGAGATTATACATGTAAGTAGTTATTTCCATTGATCTGTGCTCTGAGCTGCTACACCAGAGAGTTGGTGCTGCTGCTCGCAGGGGAGCTGGTCAGCAGAAAGCTGACTCATCCCAGCCTGCCCAGCCCCACCAGAACCCCGACCCAAGTCCCTGCCCGGCTGGCTGCTGGCAGCAGGGACACACCAGGCAGAGCAGATGGCGAATCCGCTCCGAGCACGCCAGCGCCAAAGATAAACCAAGCCATGGCCAGGGGGAGCGTTACCTGCTTTACTACCCCCGTGTTTCCAAGACCAGAGAGTCCTCTCTAAAGCCAGTGCAAGCCTGGCATCGCTCTGCATTCCCTCCCTGCAGCTTGGATGACCTCCATCCATCCCCTGTCCCCGGCTCTCTGGTCTGCTGGAAAGCAATGCCTGTTTCCCAACGCTGAGCTCAGAGACCCATCCTCCTCCCTGCCCACTCGGAAGCAGCTTCACGCACAGGGCTCCACCGAGGTGTGCATCCGCAGGACGAGGGGACCGCACCACGTCAGCTCCAGCTGCTGCTGGCTCGCAGGACTTGCGTCACCAGGCGTTTGTGAACCCAACCTGCTCCTCAGCTGGAAACGGTGCAGGACACCCGCCCAGCCCTGGCTGCAGCTCTTGGGGCTGCCTGCGAGGCAGCAGCTCCTCTAGATGTTGCCTCAGTTGTAGATGCTATTTTCTCTCCCTACGGGCAGCTGGAGGAATGAAGTGGGAACAGATTCCTTCTTTGTGTGAGCAACAGGTTCGCTCCTGCAACGCTCTGTGCCTGGCCCTGGGGTGCAGGTGTCAGCGCACACACGAACCTCCCTCCGATGGCCATCTTAGTGTCACCTCTTCCAGGTGTATCCCTCCTCAGGATCCAGAGGGTGAATTCATTTCAAACCTAGCGTCTCCACTTCCCTAGTTTCGGGTTCACCCTGAAGCATCACACAGCTCCAGGGGTGGCAAGCCCCACACAGTCCTGAAAGGTGCAGGGATTTGCAGATGGCATTCCAGGCTCTTGTAATCCGTGGGTTCCAAGACACGGACAACCCTGTGGATGCGGCCATCCTTGCAGCCAGTGCTTCAGAAGCTCAGCAGAACTGAGAGGACATCCAAGGTGGAAGGGGGAGGCAAAAGGGTCAGCTTCTGAGTGACATCCTCCATGTCTCTGACCTCCACGGGTAGATGTCTGCAGCTCACCGCAACCACTATTTCCCTAGACCTGCCAAGGACCTGGCAAGTCAGTGCTCCTTCTTGGTAGAGATGCTGAGGGACACATCCCCATTTCAGGAAAGAATGAGGCCTGCGTTTCTTGAGATGGAGGAAAAAACAGCAGGTGGGGTAGGGGAAGGGAAGAAGGAGCAAGGATTCAAGCAAAACAGCTCTTTTTTTTAAAAAAAATCATGCAATATGGGATGTTTGTGTAAAGGAGTATCTTCAGTAGTGAGGAGACCCCTCACCATACAGACCTTGGACCTTATTTCTGGAGTTTGCTCCCCACTCCCACTGGGGATTAGCCAAATAAACCACTGTGGAGATGACAAAAATCCATTTTTTGAATGGATCTGGTTTGGGAGCTGGGCTTCTCTGTGGCTTTGGTTTTTATTTATCTTTTTTTAAAAAAAGAGAAATACGAATGTGGAAGCTGCATGGCAGCTTGTCTGGTAGTATCGAAATGGGAATACCTTGTTCTTCTCGGCTTCCCAGAAGTCTTGTGGGCCGGGATGGATGGTGCTCCATCCCTGTAACACAGTAAAATTTAGAAACAAAGTTCATTATATCATTTGGTTCTTGTTGCTTCTGCTGGATTTTTTCTTCATGTAAACCATAAATTCACAGGCTAAAGACAAAAAGACAGAGGGATTCTGCAACTGGCTCCCCCAACCCAATTTCTCCCTTGTGGCACTATCAATGTATATTTAAGGAAAAATAAAAATCTTCAATTCTGGAGGGGCTATGAGAGACTTCCCCCTCCTGTCTCACACATGATGCTTTGCAGGATTAGCAAGGACACGCCATGGTAATTCAGGGGAGCTGGTTCTGCTGCTGGCTCCCTTCTCGTGCTCAGCATCGATGCCCCCTCCACACTGTGCCGTGCTGCTTAGCTCCGTGGGTCAGGAGACATCCAGCTTCTGTTCAAGAGGACCCTGGGAAGAGGATTAAACTACAGGCTGCCTGTGATAACAAGGCACTTGACAGCATGACCTACAAGGACCTTTCCAAACCCCAGTTGGGCTTTCTTGCTCTTACTGCAATAAGACGGTGATAATGAGGAGAAGGTCTGGAGAGCACATCCCCGCTGCTGCGGGCTGAGTGGCTGCTCGCCAGGAAGAGGGAAGGGCTGGCAAGGGCTTTGCAAGACCAGCGTGACTCCCCTGTCTCCCATCGCACTCAATTACTGCCCCAGCAGACCGGCTGCTCTGGGATGGGCGCTGGGAAGCCATCGAGAGGAGCCCGTGTCCTTCCAGCTCAGCGCTCCGGCTGCAGGCGGTAGATGAGGTCCACTCAGGACTGCTGTTCCCAACCACGCTGATTTTTCTGGTCATGAGGGTGGGACAGCTGACAGTGTGAGTCGCTTCACCTTAAATGCAGGAGGTCAGCCAAGCCCATTGCTCGCTGCACCTCACAAAACTCTCCTGCGAGGCAAAGCAGTTGTTGCACCAGCCCTGTCTCCCGTGCCATCTTTCCAGAGATGAGCTTCCCCATGCTCTCCTCCGTGTTGATGGCTGTGCCAATGCTTTTATTTTTCTTCAAGGAGGCTCATATGGTTGAGAGGTTTTCTAGTCTGATTTTCTTAACATAAGGGAAGCATTTAAAACATGCAATCCACTTGAGAAGAAAAAAAGATGTAGTCAAAGAGCTCCGAGGGGCAGCCCCACCTCCTCCAGCTATGTCTCAGCCGAGCCAAGGACAAAAGCCTGTGTTTTCCATGGCACCTGATGAAGAGGCTCTCGTGTTCTTCTGCTTGATTTGGCCTGTACCTGCCTAAGGCCAGTTGCTGTCATTTTTCATCTCCAGCTTCTCCGGCCCATCTGCACTTCCCCAGGCCACGGGACAGCAAGATATGGAGCTCCACGTGTCAAGACCACTTCTCGGTGACCTCTCTCTTTAAGAACCAAAATGCCTCGTCCCGTGGATTGCAGATGAGCCTCAGCTGCCTGGGTCCAAGGGCTGATGTGCAGAAAAGCCAGATCCATGCTCTGCCGGTGTGCACATCACCCCTGACCGCCTTTGCCTTCGCTCATGGTGCAGCACCGGATGGCTGATTAAGCACGTCGACCCCATCGCAACGTGAGCAACCAACCTAAAGAACGCTGCAGCCGCTGGAGAAGAACAAGCTGCCCGCTGAGGCTCTGGGGAGGACTAGGACACCAAGAGCCCACCGCAGCATCCCCAACTCCTGCCACTTCACCGCACGCCTCGCTGTGAACGTCGCGAAGCCCCTGCTCTTTGAGATGTGTCAACATCCCACAATCCCAATCCTCCGGCAAAAGTTCTTTCCCTGGGCTCGTAGAGAGAAACCCAATGCTGTGATCTGCAGACTGATTAGACTTTTAAAAAAGGCAGACATCGAGTGCACGCTCTGTTTTTCAAGCCTGGTCACTGATGCAATGCGGGCGCTCGCAGCCGGGTCCCCCACGCTGTGGCACGGGCACGGCCACGCTCGGTGGCACTGCGCTTCTGTGCCAGAGGAATATTAATGAGGGGAGAAAAAGGCACAACGGGATTTTCCACTGAGGCAGAGGTGTTTCTCAGAGTCCCTGTGGGAAGGAGCATTGCAGGCTTGTTGGTTTGCTAGGAAGGACGTGGAGGCTACGGCGGCTTCTAATTAGCAGTTACCCTGCGTTAATACAGATGAGTGCTTGTTTCTGAGATGAAAACCCCTCCTTCCAGGAACAATAGCATGGATGACTAGCCAAGGGTTTGTTTCTTTTCATGGGGGAGGAGGAGGAAGGATAATTCACTCCCATCAAAAATGGACTGAGTGGGGTTTTCTCTGGTGGATGGGTCCAGCGACTGGAGTCCCTGGGCACGGGGAGCCCGGCACCATGGGGTGCAGGCACCGATGCTCAGCCTGGTGCCTGCGCCCCAGGCAACAACAGGACCCCGTGGGTGAACAGAGTATGCACTTTTGGCCTTGAGTCTCCTGTTCTTAGCACGCTCTGATCATCTCCCTCCTTCCTCCCTTTTGCTCCTTGCCATTCCCCGACAGATGCAGGGATCCACAGAGCAAATACGGATGAGGATGCTTTCCAGACCGCTCCAACCTGGATGCATTTTGGGGACATGCTCCTGCATCACCAGCGCACAGAACTCCTGGAAAGCCCAGAGGCTCTGATAGCCTCCAAGACCCAAACCTGCTCAGTGTTCCCTCAACCTACAAGTGGGTGGCTGTTTTATTTATGAAGTGCTGGGTGGAGGGTTATTGGGGATTTCCGTTTCACCAGCGGTGGAATTTATTAGGCTCTGCTGCCTTTTATGATGCTGCATCTTAGCTGTGTGTCATCTGCATCTTGAAGTGCTTATGCCTGAGGTACCTGTTTATATCGAAATTGCCACGATAGCTGAGGAAACTCACCCAGGCAGTGTTTCATCTGCTTTGCTTTCGTGTGCCTTCTTGTTTTTTTCAAAGATGCAGCTTTCATCTCCTGCAAACAACCCCAAAAGCTGAGATACAAGAAATAAATGGTGGTGTTTTCTCCAACGTTTTCAGGGAGGGTAAAAAAGCGGACTGAAAGCTTTGCATGCAGTCAGTCCACACGGGAAACAGGTCTGGAAAACAACAGCAAAAATCGCTAGCTTGTTTCACCCTCAAAAGCCGGACACTGTGAAGTATAAGCAAACAGCAACATTGCTGAAACAATGAGAGAAAATCATAACCCGAACCCTTCTTGTCAAGCTAAGAGTATCCTTAAAAACAAAAACCAAACCCAGCATCATTTAACCAGCTGGTTTAAAGAGCAGCACTTTAAAAGGATGTAAGAAACAAGCTCATTAAGCTGAAAGACATTTTCCATTCCAAATTATTACTAAAAATAACAGTGCTCTTGAACTCTGCCCCTTCACTGGGGTATGGCCACTTGCCTACTTCTACATTCCGTGCGTTGGAGACCTGGATTCCTGCTCTTTCTCCCCTGACTCCTCTTGCTCCTGTTGGTCCCAAGACATGCTCCAGGAGACAGGATGGCTCCAGCTCTGGGGGGGTGCAGGGGGGACACATAGCTATGGCAGGGGGATCAAGTGCAGAGCAGTGACTGCTGTGTTAGTGCAGGAGTTGAGCTCCAAGTCACTCTGGGTTAAACCAGGGGAAACTTGGGTCCTTCTGCACTAAGCGATGTATCTGAGAAGCTCCCCAGAGACACGAGGAGGTCTCTGAGCTTCAGACTGGAGTTGTTCCCTGCAATGCTGCAAGTCAAACCCCTCCCAGCTTAAACCCCTCAGCTCGACAGCAGTGCAAGCGAGAGGGGAAAAACCAACCAAACACAGGGGAAGAGGAAGAATTAGCTCAGGCTGTGACATTTCCTGAAGTCTTGAAGTCAGAGATCAGGCATGCAACCAGACAGAAGATGTCCTGGATCCTCAGAGCACGACTCTGGGTCATGTCACGGCAGCTGACAGACAGAGGTGAGCTGCAGCCGTGCCGTACCCAGGCTGTTACGGTACCTGCATCTGGGTTTTGGAATGAACTCTGGGGCCAGTTATGCAGCCTGAGCCGCAGCTGCTGGGACAGGACAGCGTTCTGGTCTCCAGATGGGCTACGAGCTTCCCGGTGAAGATGCATCAACATCTATTCCACCTGGTCGCCATCAGTGCACCGCAGCACGCTTGGGCTGCCGGCTCAGCTTGGCAAGTGGTAGCCCTGTGAACAAACCGGGCAGCCCAGCAGGTCCTACCGAGACAGTCTGGCTCGCGCAAGGAGCTGCTCATGTCCGGAGGCAGGGCTGGGGGAAGAAGAGGCAGGAGACAGAGCGGGGCCGGGCTGCGCCAGTTCCCAACGTCTGTTCCCTGTGAGCCGTCCAAGGGCGGCCGGCGGGAGCATGAGAAAGGGCTCCTCGCTGGTATTTCCTGCTCGCTGTACGATCCGGCAGCGTTGCCAGCAATGGTGGGGCTGGGGCCTTGTCACACGAGATAGCGACGCGCTGCAACGTGAGACCGTGGAGTTTGTAGTCTGTGACGACCCCCTTCACCTCCGAAGTTAACCCCAGCTAAAGGCATCGCATGCAGGATGCCTTTACCCCAACACCCTCGGTGTTTACTCCCACCTCTTCACAAGACTTCTGCCTCCCTAATTCAAAGGCAGTTTTTCCACTTTTTCCCTTTAAAATAGAAGGCTGCTGAGACACAGACACCTTAGACCCTAATCAGTAACAGACCAAGCAGAGAGGGTTACGCTTCTGGATGCAAACAGCCACCCCCACAATAACAATCCCTGCATTAGTCAAGATCCCTGATGGTAATCTTAATTTTGTTGACTATCCAGTATTTAGTGGAGGACAGAGTACAAAAACCAAAGCCTCACACAGCTGGCAGTAATTCACAGGGGAAAGATGCTGCCAGTTGCTTATTTATTATAGCTGCAATAGAGTCCGTGAGGCTCAATCACAGGGAACACGGCATCAGGATCTATCTTCGATGTTTTTAACAGGGAGCAACAAGAAGAGATGCATGCACCAGAAGGAATCTTCTGCTTCTGCAGGCTTTCATGCCTTTAAAATCCTGAGACCTGACTGCAAAAGCAAAGCCCAGGAGCCCTGAAGCAAGCCCCCAGCCCCCCACCTCCATGGGTAGGCTGCCTCTGCCCTAGCCAGGCTCCTTCCCAGAGCACGTGGCCAAGAAGATCCATCCCTGCAGGTCTGTCCCGCTCTACTCTTGGCACATTCACCCAGAGACCCTCCAGGTGTTGGGATCAAACCCTTCCAGAGCTCCCTCAGCTGCTTAAGTTGTCCCACTGATCTTACTCCTTTAAGTCAACTTCTCAGCTATGTAAGAGACCCTTTCCTTTTACCCTTCTGGCACAGGTTTTTGGGTACAAATGTGGCCCTCATCCCTCTTCCCAGCACCGTGCTGCAGGTCTCAGCACTGCTCACCACCATGCCGGATGCCTTCAGCAGGTATGCTCTCACCAGAGCTGTAATACTCAGTTTAGAAGGTTTTACTGCACTTCCATGACATACAAATACCTTTGGGCTACAGAAGAGATTCCCATCAGGAATTTGCTATGCCTTTCCATGGCTATAAATTAGGTCTCCAGAGCAAGACATTTTTTAGGGAAATGAGGCCCATTACCCTGGTCCTGTTACTTAAAAGATGCAAAAGTTTACACGAGAGGATAAAAGCCAGCTATGACGTGAGTGACTATTTAGGCAAAAGGAATTAGCAATGCAGGATTTAGCCCAAAACTGTTCCCCAAAAGAGAGGTGGTGTGGAGGCAGCAGGACTGGTGTAAGGACGAGGACAAGGCTGGCAGAAGGGATGGGCAGCAGCAGTGAGCTGGGATGGATGCCACGAGGAGACCTTTTTTTGACAAATCAGGTGGTTATCACACATGAAACTCAAGAGCAGTTCGAAATCAAAACTTAGCGAGGTCCCACCTCTCGCTTTCAGGTCTAGGACAACACTAGGACATCTCCAAACCTGCCATGGAACACTCTGAATTTTTAGGTTTACAACACGAGAAAGCTTTATTTGGGGAATGCGGGAGTTATTCCAGCTCTCCCTACATGGGGATTATACCCCAAACATCTACTGACTGCCAATGTGCCGCTCTCTGCCCTTCTCCAAACCTGTCCTCGTGCAGCGCCAGCATCAGAAGATCAGCCTGAGTGCACTTCCAGAGCTACAAAGATCTCATCTATCACACTTTTAAATAATTGGCTGATCGTTACGAATTCATTTGGTATTCATTGTGATAATGTTAATCAAGATGAATTAATAGAGTCTTCATACTGTATGTGCTCTCTGGGGAATTCCACCACCATTGAGAAATTAATTAATGGACATATAATTTTAGTGGTGCTGCCCATGCAATCACTGTTAATGGTAGGCATGAAGCAGGTACCCGATCATGGGATGTCAGTGCAGGCTAGAGAGTTAAAGCACTACTGCTGATGTCCCTGCAGACACTGGCTGAGGTGTTGTAGGGGTCTGACAGGAAAAGTGGGTCTCCAGCTGCTGGTACAAAGCTCCAGAGGCAATGCCAGGGAACTGGGATGTTCCACATCTAGCTACACCTGCATTGCTCCCCGTAGAAGCAAGTGCTGCTGCTGAACACATACGAGACTTCTTGGCTTCTTTTTAGTCCCGAGTCTCCCGGGGCTGGAGATCAGAATTTCCTCCTTCCATTTCCTTCTCCTTCCACACATATCCCACGGGATCTAGCACACTCAGTGGCTCTGCCCATAAGCAGCCAGGGCAAAGCCAGCCCCTCGCACAAGAAACACCATGGTACCACTCATCTTCAGAGGCATTTCCCACGCCTGCATGCTACCACTTGTCTTAAACGGTATTTTCTGAATTCTCCACCTCTCCATTTAATACTAGAGGTTTTCTCTTTCCCACCAAGCTGGAAATGATGCAAAAAGGACAAGAAAGACAGGAGGTGCGGAAAGGGTAGAGGATGAGGAGCTGGGAAATGCTGCAACTGCTTTGTGGTGATGGCTCCAATGAGCAGCTTTTAGAAACCCTCTATCAAACATGTACTGCTTTGGGCGAGTGTGGGGAAGGGACCACGAGTGCCCCGAGCTCTGCCCAGCGGTGTTCCTTGGAGTTTCCCACTGTGCATCGTGGTTCTACCAAAAGCAACACATTATCAAGGGGTAACGGGTTTACGCTGAAAGCAGGTAGATTTAGATTGGATATCGGGAAGAAATTCTTCCTGCAGAGGGTGGGGAGGCACAGGGACAGGCTGCCCAGAGAAGCTGTGGATGCTCCATCCCTGGAAGTGTCCAAGGCCAGGCTGGATGAGGCTTGGAGCAACCTGGTCCAGTGGAAGGTGTCCCTGCCCATGGCAGGGGGTGGGACTGGGGGGGCTTTAAGGACCCTTCCAACCCAAACCATTCTGTGACTCCATGATTCTATGATCATCCCTTCCACTCCCTCCAACCATGAGCTCTCTCCGAGGTTTTTGCCTACAGCCACCCCTGGCAGAGCCACTTCCTCCTCTGCAACCCATCCTTAAGCCAGAAAGCTTCATTCCCAAGCACCGAAGGATTAAGTTCTGCAGGGCCGAGGAGGCCCCCCTGAGTCGCCTCCCAGCCCGCTGCAATCCCCCCACACCTCGAGCTGAGACAGCTCTGACATCTGAAGCCTCGGCATGGCGTGGGTCCTTAGGTAACCCTGTAAACTGAGCGTGGCAGGGTCTGCTCACACTCGGCGCAGCCCTGGTGCTGCCCCGTTTAATCAATGCTCCAGACAAGACTAAGTGCTCTTCAAAGAGACCCGGGCTGGAGCACTGCTCGCCGCAAGCAGGCGACTCGGCACAGCGGTGGGTTTATCGGCCGGTCAGGGAGGCAAGTGTGGCCCTGAAGATGTAAGGGGAGAAGGCAGCGGAGAACTGAGCAGCACCACAGGGTCATTTTCACATCATCTTTGGTAAAGGCCTGTTCTGCCAGCAGTTTAAAACAGGCGCAGTCAGCATTTAAAAAGAGCATTTAAATGAGGCACTGCCAGGGAGTTTTACATCCTAAATTTAAATTCCAGTAAGGGGAGGGATATCTTTTTACAAGACTGAATTTCTTTTTTCCTCCCAATGAGAAAAAAACCCATTATTGCTACTGCTAGGGAATGAGTGAGAGCAGCCGGTGCTCAGCACGGATGCCTGAGCGGGCTCTGATGAGAAGGACGAGAATTCATGGAGCTTCCCTGCCCGCCCTGCGCGAGGCGTGCACTACAGCGCGCAGCTGGGACACGCGCAGGAGCCGCTCACCTCCCTCCCCGGCAGCACGGTGGTTAGTAACCGGCGGGTTAAAAGTGATCTTTATCTTGCCAGCGTCCCCTGACCGGCACCCATTCCAGGATGAGACATCCTGTGTTGCACGGAAAAAGAAGGGCCATGTCGGGTGGCAGCATTTGTCCCCTAAAATGCGCTCAGCCCCGACAGCTTTCACACCTCTGACAGGGCTCTGCAGGGAAAGGGAAGGGCTCGGTGTATTTGCCATCGCTGCTCCCAACACGTGGCAGCCGGCGCAAAACCAGGAGTGCAAGTTCCAGGGCTTTCACTGCCCCCCGCTCACCGCTGCCATGCTCGGTGCCTCTGCCTCATTCACTAACGTGCAACCATCCACCATCCGAGTACCGCTCCAGGACCTACCGCTGCTTTGGAGCCCAGGAGCGGCCTTGGCTACAGCACAAAAACAAATCATGGAATTTTTTAGGTTGGAGAAGACCTACAAGATCATAAAGTCGGAACATAACCACAGATTAGAGCCATGCCCCGTCAGTGCCACGCCACAGGCAGCCCCGGCGAGGCTCATGCTGGCGTTGGCGCCCCTGGTGCTGGAGCCTCCATACAAAGGACAGGTACCTGCAGCACCCATGGGTGCTCGGCCAGGCTCTCTCTGCCTTACCTTCTCGCTTCATCCCCATCGCAAGACACTTCTGGTAGCGGCAGTACTGGCAGCGGTTGCGCTGGCGCTTGTCGATCAAGCAGTCCTTGTTGTCGCGGCAGGTATAGGTGAGGTCCTTCCGCACCGTGCGCTTGAAGAAGCCTTTGCAGCCCTCGCAGCTGTAAACCCCGTAATGTTTACCTGTGGGAGGATGCGACTCGGGTTAAAAGGACCCCCCAGGCATCCCAGGTCCCCAGTTTGCCCTCCCTCCCCGCAGACAACCAGCTCCTCCCAGGGCTTCCCTCAGCCATGTCTGGGGGAAGCAGAGGTTGCTCAGAGCTGCGAGCATGAGCTAAAGAGCAGTGGCTTCAACTTCACTTCCATAAAATCAGGATGCCCTCCCTGGGCTATGACCTGCCTTATATTCAGGAAAAACCTTCCCCATTTCTGAGCTGTACATCAGGGGTGAGGCAGTGCAGCAGTGAAACACAGGGTGCCCCTCTGTACCCCCTGCAACCCTCCCAGACTCCCCACATGCCCCAGCCTGCTCTGCACCATGCACCCACCTTCCTCTTCCAGCCCCAGAGCCCGACAGGCACGGGAGGTGTCCCTAAGGACTTCACAAACTAAGCGACCTGACCACTTATGTAGCAGAAAGTTTTTAAACCAGCATGAGAATAAAGGGAATTAGCACATCTTTATCTCCCACGAGTGGAAAGACTCTGTGTGAAGCATCTTTTTATCTGGCGCTGTGAGACAGGACCGCTGCAGATCAAAGGATGGGTAAGGAGGGGGACATATGGCTGCGCTGCTCAGGGCTGAGGGATAACACCACTGCTAAGCTGAGACCTGGGGTCTCCTGGCTTGGGTCAGAGCCTGCCCCAGGCCAGCCTGCCCCCTCATCCCTCCCTCTGAGGGCACGGATGGCTCCTCTCCCAGCAGAGAGTGCCCACACGTGCTCACTGTGACGTGGGACCCAGGGAGCCACACAGACCCTCGCCAACCTCCCCCGGGGTGCCCACACACAAGCGCAGCCGCTGCGAGCCCCTCCCGGGGCAGGCACCAGACTTACCTGAAGATCTGTCCCCGCAGATGGCACATATGTGCTTGGTGAAGGAGGCCATCGTTCCTGAGGGATGTGCTGGCACTTTGAGGACTCCATTGAGCCCCAGGGGTGGCTTAATGTCTTCTGAGCTGCTGACGGGGTTCATGGGTGAGTTGAGCTGTTGAGACAGAAGCACTGAGCTCAGCAGGGAGCTGGGGTGTGTGGGGCTGAGCCAGCTCCGCAGCAGGGCTTGCCCGTGCGCTCGGGTACGAGGCAGGGGACAAGCTTCCAGTGGGGACAAATATTGCTTAAAACATCCACCCACAGAGCTGAACCAAGAAGAGGATTTGGGCACGTGAATCCAGGGAGCACACAAGTGCTGCCCTGGCATAAGAGCCGGTGCAGCAGCAGGATCCCACTGGGTCTCGCTGCCAGCACTGGGGTGGAAGGAGCAGGGATATGGCCACTGCTCCGTGCACGACATGGAGCCACGCAGGGCTGACACCAAGCACCCCAGGAGGGATGTTCTTGTATGCTTTAAGGCGAAAACAAGCTCCTCCTGCGTCAACTGACCCCCACCCATGGCACAGCCATGGCACAGCCCCCATGCCCAGGGGCTTGCCAAGCCACCCCGGCTTCACACCGCCTCGGGATGCAGAGCAGGGAAGATATCTGCAGCAATGGTTCATGGGAGAGCTGCTGGCTGGGAGCAAGTGCGTGCAAGGATGATGAAGGCCAGGACACTCACGCTTCAGCTCTGCTATTTATACAAGTTCTTTCAGCATTATTTCTCCAAAGAAAAGCTTCACAGCAAATGTACAGATCCCAGATGCAATGGGGCCTGGCTTTCAAGAGCTGGCTTGGGTGGGACACTTCTCTGCAATGTCCATCCTGGTGGCAGTTTCTCCATGCACCTCTCCTTCCCATCCCAGTGAGCTCAGTCCCCAAGAGCCAGTGAAGAAAGCGGAGAATTGGGTGGAAGCTGGGTGCTGGCATGGCCCTGTGGCACTGGTATTGAGTGAAGGATTCCTGAGCTGGTTCCCACATCACCCTGTGCAGCAGGCAGGGCCGTTATCCCCCCATGGACAGAGAGAAACTGAGGCAGAGAGATGTAGGGCCTATCTCGGTAAGGGAGACAAGCTGACAGCTCCCTGCCTGCCCCAGGGCAGATCCAAGGAGCTCTGGGGGTGGGCAGGGGAGCCAGGCTTGGTCAGCGCCGGACGCAGTGCCGGCCAGCAGCACCGCGACTGTCCTCCTGGGGACCAGCCTGCCAGGGACTGTCACAGAGCCTCTGTCCCTGCCAATTTCTAAATCCAGGTTGGATACGCTGGATTTGTGCTTGGGTTTGTTGTGTTTCTCTTCCCTAACAGAGATACTCAGCAATTGCCACTTGTCACAAATTAATTCAGGGAAGTCCCAGAGCTTGTGATCTGTCAATTAGAGGAGTGCAGCCATTCCAATGGCTTTAAAGTCTCCAGGCTGGTGGGGAATATTTGGCAGGCAGATGACTAATAACCGCAGAACAGAGCAAGGTAAACCCACCCTGGAGAAATGTGATGGATCTCGCCTCTCTCTCCTGCCCTGCCAGTGCCAGTTGATGAACCAAAGGCAGCCGGGATCCAGCACTGCCGAGGGACACGCTCCTGGGCTTTGGCTGCTGTTTGGTTACGCAGCGATGGGGCGGAGAGAGGAGGGACGAGCGGGTCCCCAGACAGGAGCATCCCTCTTTGGGATCTGTGGGTCCCAAGGTGCAGAGCCTCGCTCTGTGCTACCGGGCGAGCAGGGGCTGCCAGCACAGCAGCGGCACATCCCTCCACGGCTTTGAGGTCACTGACTCCAGCAATTCATCCCAGTGCACTTTTTGGGAACAGAGGCATTTCCCAGGT
>NW_010265348.1:34322-37657 GCF_000690775.1 Eurypyga helias
GGCCACCCCCATCCTTGGCACAGCACTTCTGCTCCAGAGCCGGACAACCCCAGCTCAGTGACCTCCGTGACGCCAGGACTCCTCGGCTCCCTTCTCTGTTCAGTTCATTGCACCAGGGACCGAATCCTTTCCCTTCCGGCAAGCAGAGCTTTATTCCTCGCCCCATCCAAAAAGAAAACCCTTTTCTCTGGTCCCCCAGACACCCTTACAAAGGACATCGTGCAAAGGCAGAGAGCAGCTCTGGAAAAGCCTAATCCTGCGTCTGATGTCTGCCCGCTCGCCCCTGGCTGCCCTGAGCTGCTGCCAGCGATGCCTGGGGTGGCTGCTGGTGCCACATAGCCCTGCAAACTGGGTGGAAAGTCCCTCCCTATCTGCTCTTACTGAAAATCCTGCGCTGGTTTTCCCATTTTCCCAGAATCTTTAGGTAAGAGGGTGTAAGTATGTGTTAAATCCCAGTAAGCAGCAGAGCTGCGGGATCCAGCCTCCCGGTCCAGCTGGGACCTGTCTCACTGCTGCAAACTGCCCCTGCTTTCAGCCAGCTCCTGCCCCACACACCCCAACCCTGCCCAGTTCAGTGCCAGAACCTCCTCCCTCAAGGGTCCTGGGACCCTGCGGCAGGAAACCCTGCCTCATGCCTGGATTCTGGGGCTGTTTGGAAACCTGGAAAGTGCAGAGTGCTGGAGGGAGGGTGCCGGAAGTGCTTTGAGCATCCTCCAGCGCTGGCACCAAGGGCCGCTGGCTCCTCTCCTCTGCCGGACAAAATGGGAGAGAGGTAGCACCCCAGCTTTTGGGAACCTGCTGGATCCTTCCTGGTGTCAGCAGGAGCTGCAGTGCAGGGGACCCACCCTGCGGGACCCACCACACCTCAAGCATCCCGTGCCCTTCTGCTCTGCTGGCTTTCCAGAGGCGACGAGGCATGGCCTGATGGCAAGTGGCATCTGCCATCTGATTCAAACCACCTTCCATCAGTGCCATCCCCGCCCGGCGACGGGGGCCGCACGCCTCATTACCCCCCGGCGCTTCACCGACCGGTGCAGCAGCGCAGGGGGGCTGCACTCCCCTCCGAGCATCATCCTCTCCGCCTGCCTGCATCCTCCTCCTCCCACACTCCTCTGCAGGCCCAGGTAGGCACCTGTGCCCGCTGCAGGGACACGCAACGGGGACAGGGACCTAATACGTCCAGACAGGGGACAGATGGCAGGAGCTATTAGGCTGAAGACCTCCTAACTGTCACCTCCAGGAAAACCACTTAAGACGAGTCCCTGGGCAAAGGACGGGTGCTCGCACCGTGCCGAGGGCTGGTGCTCTGCTAGCTCGCTCCCTGGCACCACGCTCTCAATTCCCCTTTTTTGCCCCATGGCTGTGTTTTATTTTGGTTCCTCTGCCTCGCCGGTCTCTAAAGCAAACCATGCCATATAATTGACTCTGGGGGTGCATCAGCCCTTCCCCATTTCCTCCCTCCGCTTGCGGCTCACGCCCGCGTTGCTTCACATTCCCCCTTCCCACTCCTTCCCCCACCGCTTCGGTGCACTCGCTGCTAGTTTTGCTCTGGCTGCCCGTTTCCAGGCGCCGTTTCAGTTCCCCTTCCCTCAGCCACGGGACGGGAGGTGGCATGTCCATCCCGTGCCGGGGAGTGGGCCTGGCCACACCCAGATGCATCAGGCTATGGGTCCCCACACATCTATGGGGCTCACGGGCCAGGTCCTGCATGGGAGAAGCCCATCACAACGCATCCCGGCCGGCACAGGGATACTGGCACCAGGGGAAGCTGCCTGGGGGTCCCCGGGGATGGGACTCAGCACAGCCCTCCCCAACTCCGGGTAGAAAGACCTGTTATCTCTGGAAATAAATCAGGCCAATATTTAAAAATAAAGGTGTCGGCAGGTGCTTGACTCCCAGAGAGGGACTGGAATAAATAAACCCGCAGCGAGTGGCAGGTGGTGGCCAATTCCTTAATCTGCCCTTTTACTAAACATATACCCTGCGAGCAGCCAGCAACAGGTGGCAGGGGCTGGCCGGCCAGCCCTCCTCATGCTATTTTTAAAAAGAGCTTATCTCTCCCTAGTTGGGGCTTTTTTTACATAATCTTCAGCCAGCAAACACCAGTCCCTCCTTCCCCTGTGAGGAAAAATGGGCAGCGGACCCCTCGGCACGTGCAGGGTCTGGCTCCGGAGGGGACATGCTGGTTCCTGGGAAGGGGACGGGACTGCTTGGGTGAGAAGCACTGGGTGCAGACAGTGTCAGTGGGTGCCAGAGCTACACCAGCCCCAAGTGACCCAGGGATAGTCACTGCTCCCTTTTCACCCCCAGTCTGGGGATGGACGGGGTGAGACCAAGGGGACAAGCAACAAGAGGTGATGGATAACCACAGTCCGGCTGTGCTGGTCCCCCAGAGCCCACCCAGGGCAGCCCCGAAGGTGGCTGTAGCCACCCAGCTCTGCTCAGAGGAGCAGGATGCCTCCAGCTTAGTTCCCACCTTGGGCTTCTGCTTTTTGGCTCCCTCCAGCACCTGCCTGCGCTGGGGTTTATCTCCCTGCACTTGCCTGGCCAGCACAGCCAGCGCTTGAGATGGGGAGACCAAAGCCGGGTCTGGATCAGGGACCCACAGATTTGGCTTCTCCCCAGCTAAACAGGCAGCAGCGACGTCCCCGTCACGTTCCCCTTACCTGTGGGCTGCTGGTGCCGAATCCCAGGCTGGGGGTGGAGGGGACGGACATCGAGTGAGGGCCCATGGGGGAGCTGATGACGGAGAACGGAGGTCCCATGCCGTTGATGGGCGAGCTCAGGGTGCTGATGGGCGAGTGGAGCTGGCCCGGGGAGCCCAGCGAGGAGCCGATGCCTGGCCCAATGGATGGGTGGAGGGATGGGGTGGCCATGGGCCCCCGGCTCGTGGGAGAGTTCAGGGATGTGGAATTGACTTGGTTGGAGAAATCTGCAAGAGAAGAAGGAGAGGAGCGGGGATGAGTGCCCGGTCTAGGACAGGCTCTGCAGCAAGCCCTGAGCAACAGCCACGGAGCTGCTTTTCAACCCCTCCCCAAAATTCCCAATGCATCCTCCGTCTTTCCACCCTTCTGCTGGAGTACCTACGTGTTCAGCCAGGCTCTGAGCGCATTCCCACCTCGAGAGCCAGTCATCACTGCCCCCCTGCATCCCGCTCACCCGCTGGACCCCACCTTAAACCCCTCTGCAGAGGCAGCATCCCGGATCCAGCTGGGGCACTGGTAGGAACCCCACTACGGGAGTGGGCAGCTGCCCTCCGTGCTACGGGACAATTCAGATTTATCACAGCGCCGCAGGGCCCCGCCACGCGTGGGGAGCACGGCGGGGCTGCGTGC